>NC_059264.1:8858177-8875677 GCF_017591435.1 Portunus trituberculatus | reverse complement strand
CACACACACGCACACACACACACACACACTCTCTCTCTCTCTCTCTCTCTCTCTCTCTCTCTCTCTCTCTCTCTCTCTCTCTCTCTCTCTCTCTCTCTCTCTCTCTCTCTCTCTCTCTCTCTCTCTCTCTCTCTCTCTCTCTCTCTCTCTCTCTCTTTTTTTTTTTTTTTTTATTTAAACATAATTTATACAGAAGAACATGTACCCAAAGGCGCACTGTCGTGTGCTACCTATTCTAAGGGTACTACAATCTATTTCTCTACAATATTTACAAGACTTAAAAATAGAAAATATACAAGATGGTCAGCATGTAAATGGAGCACTGTTCTTTTCACTTCACTAGCACTATTCACGCACTGCACTACACTGAGTGTCACGTCACAAAGAGTGTCAGAGGAGTTGGCAGTGTCTGTCTCCACTTATGTGCCATCAGTTTGACACTGTGTGTGTTCATCTCCTGGACGTGAGGCACCGCGGCCGTGAACAAGTTCCACATCCTGGAGACGCGTCCTGCGAAGGTGCGTTGATGCTGACACCCGTGGGATCGCGGCACCTCTACGGCGTCACCACCATTGAGCACCGTTCTCGTGCTCCGTGCGGTGACTCTCAGAGGATGACGCAGCCCTGCCAGATGTGGCACTCTTTGCACCTGTGCCTTATGGAACACTACGATTGCCGCCACATCTCTGCGGTGTTCCAGTGAATCAAGGGACGCTCAGGCTCTGGGTGAGGTGGTATTGCAGCATCTACTAGCCGTATGGCGCGGCGTTGGATGCTGTCCAGTCTCCTTCTGTGTGTGGCGGCACAGGACATCCAGGAGAGAGCTGCGTACTCAAGGTGGGGCCGCACCTGTGCCTTGTACAGCAGCAGTCTCCCCTTCCTGTCGAGGAAACTGGCGATCCTTCTGAGAGCGGAGATCCTGTGAGAGGCTTTCTTGGCAATGGATTTGACATGGCTGTCAAACCTCAGCCCTCGATCCACCTCCACTCCAAGTATCTTGACGTCATCTTGGGTGGGAGAGCAGCAACGCCAAAGACAACTTTCCTGCCATTGCTGCCATGGCGGCTGGGGACCGAGAGACAACCATTGCCTGTGTCTTCTCCGGCGCGAATGTCACTTGCCAGCGAGCACCCCACTCCTCTATCACTCGTAGCTGCTGATTGATGGCCTCAGCAGCCCGCCCACTGTCCTGGCGTGGATAGGTATAGGAGAGGGTGCAGTCATCAGCATAGGCCTTGACTCCTGGCAGTAGCTGGAGAAGATCATCCACGTAGATATTCCACAGGAGTGGGCCAAGAATTGAACCCTGTGGCACTGATGCCTCCACAGGCAGGGACTCAGATGTTTGCCCGTTGACAACCACCTTGAGGCTTCTGTCCTGCAGGTAATTTCCCAGGAGTCGTAGCAAGCCACCCTGGATGCCTTTAGCACGAAGCTTTTCCAGTAATCCGTTGTGCCATACTTTATCAAAAGCTCCAGCTATGTCCAAAGCAACCACTATAGTGTCCTTGCCGTCGTCGAGGGCGTCCTGCCACTGCCTGGTGAGAAGCATCATTAGGTCGGAGGTTGACCTTCCAGGTCTGAACCCAAACTGTTGGTCTGAGAGGAGGGCATTGTCCTTGAGATGGCTACACACCACCTCTGCCACGACCCTCTCAAACACTTTACCCACCACTGACAACAGGGATATGGGTCTGTAGTTTTTTGGGTCCGTCCTGGAGCTTTTTGTGTGCAGGAACTACTCGAGCCTCCTTCCACACTGAAGGCCAGACGTTTTCCCGTACACAAGTTGTGAACTTGGGTGAGAGGGGCAGCCAGTTCCTGGGAGCATCGCTTCAGCAGGTGCGGGCTGATGTCATCAGGGCCGGTAGCTTTCTGTGTGTCCAGCCCCGCAATAATCGCTTCACCTGCTGATGCGTCACCTCCACCATGGTGACAGTCTTCTCACATTGCTGGACCAGCTGAGGCGGTGGCTGCTGTGGATTCCCCACCTTCATTTTCCAGCAAACAAGGAAGCCAGCAACTGTGCCCTCTCCTTACTGCTGGTGGCGACAGTACCGTCCTGCTTGCTGAGGGAGGGATGGATTCTTGGTGGCCAGTTCCTGTTTGTCCTTAACAAGGGACCACCAAGTTTTGTTTCCTACGCCAGTGCCACACAGTTTCCGGCGCAGGCTTTCCTCCCACTTTTTTAAGGCCCACTTGCTGGTTACCACCATCCTCCTGCATGCAGCCCTATGCAAGTCCTTGTTGCGCCGAGTCGGGTTCCTCTTGTAGCGGAGCCAGGCAGCATACTTTGCCTCAGCAGCAACACGGCAACGGTAGCCAAACCATGGCTGATCCGTCGGTCTGGTGGTGTATTCCCTGTGTGGGACGTGGCGTCTCTGGAGGGCGAGAAGGTGAGAGGTGAGTGCAAGTGCTTCACTCTCTGCTCCTCCCTGTAGCAGAGTGGCCCATGGGGTGTGGGTCAGGTCGCGGCGCAGGGAAGCCCAGTCTGCTTTGTTCCACAGCCAGATGGTGCGGGTGGTGGCCTCGTCCCGAGCCACGCCCACTTCCAGCTGTGTCAGTACAGCGTGATGATCAGAGCTGCCCACGAGCCCCAGCTGATGACACTGAAGCTTGTCCTCCTGGTAGTCTGAGATGACAGGGTCTAATGTCCCTCCTCGTTCATGTGTGGGGAAGGTGACATGATCTGTCAGACCCTGCACCTCAGGAGATTCTCGTAGGCGTCTCTTTCCAGGTGGTGATTGAGATCCCCCACAATCAGCACGTGGCTGCAGCTGTGTGCCATCATCAGGTTGTCTAAAGTCTCAGTCAGGTACAGGAGTGAGTCAGGCCCTTGTCGCGGGGGGCGATACAGGGCACACAGTAAGAGGGCTGAGCGGTCTGCCAGCGTTACTCGGAAGTACATCATCTCCATCAGTGGAGGCGTGTCTATGTCGAGTAGCTGGGCCTGCATTCCTTCCTTGAAGCAGACAGCCACTCCACCTCCTGTTCGCTCCTGTCGGTCCCTCCTCACCCAGTGGGTGAAGCCCTGCATCCTGCCATACGTGGGCTCCACCTCACTGTTCAGCCATGTCTCTGTCACCACAACAACGTCTGCATTGTGTCGTTGCACACAGTTGTGGTATAAGTCTGCAAGGTTAGTCCGGAGACCACGGACGTTGCTAGAGACGACCTTTAGTTGGCGGCGGGGCAAGCTGGCTGTACCATGGTGAGGGATGGTAGTGAGCGAGGCCTGCTAGTCCGAGGTGGTGGTTAGGGTCCGCGGCCGACTGCTGGTACTGGTGAAGAGGGTGGTCCACTGCCGCCCCTGGCTCTGATTCCAGATACCAGGCTGAGGAAGGAGTGGGCGAGGTTGTGGTAAGGACTGAAATGAAGTGAGGTGGTGGGCGGGCTGAGGCGCTGCAGGTGGGAAGGGTGTGGCTGTGTGTCTTTCCACCGTAAGGAGCCGCTGTATGAGACGCTCCTGACGTAAATCGTCAGTTCTGGCGTGGCAAGTAGCAGAAGTGTGTCCTTTCCGTGAGCAGTACTCACACACTTTTGCCTTGGCTCGCTTTTGTGTCTGCTTGGTGGCCTGGTGAGTCCTCAGTCCTTCGCTGGACACCTTCCTCGCGTCCTGCTGCACTTCCCTCTTAGTTTTCTTTTTTCTCCAATCTCCTGATGTGGTCTGAGGAGAGGTTCGTGGGCGAACAGAGGCACCGCGATCTACTCCGTTCGCTGTGTTTATGGAGGAAGAGTCCCTGCTGCTCTGTGTGGCGGTAGACGTGGTAGTGAGTACCGAGCAGTCACTCTGTGTGGCAGAAGGGTGACAGTAGACGCTGGGGAGGTGTCACAGTCGCTCTGTGTGGCGATGGAAGCAGTGGAGGTAGGCGGAGCGGTCGTTGTTTCCCGGGCAGGCGAAGGGAAGGTGGAAGTTGAGAAAACAGCTGAGTGGCGGAGCTGTTGCGGTTTATCCGAGCTCCACCACGTCCTCCACCTCTCAGAGTCCTGACAAACCACCTCCCAGTGTTCGTCAATTGACTCTGCGTGGGCGCTGACTGCCTGAGAGCGTGTGGCTACTTGCGTCTGGCGCTGTTTTGACGCTATCAGC
This sequence comes from Portunus trituberculatus, assembly GCF_017591435.1. Lineage (NCBI taxonomy): Eukaryota > Metazoa > Arthropoda > Malacostraca > Decapoda > Portunidae > Portunus > Portunus trituberculatus. The sequence goes on along the minus strand of NC_059264.1, from coordinate 8,871,587 downwards.
CTGTCTGCTACTCTGAGAGCCGCAGCAAACACGTCTCTGTGTTGTATGATCAAGTCTCGGTCGTCCTGGAGGACTTAATCACACAGTTTTGTTGAGAGGCTTCCTCAGTGAGCTTCTCAACTAGTGAAACTAGCTCTCCTCTCTCCAAGCCCTCCCACTGACTCTCCCCACTGTCGTCCGGTAGTGGCGTTGGGGGTGTATCAGTCTCCTCGATGATGTAGGTGACGGGGTCCGGGATGTTTGCTTGGAGTCGTAGCTGCTCCGTGTAGCTACACTTGAAGACTGGCGTATCCCCAAGGCAGCTGTTGTGACAAAGGTTACGGCAGGTTTCCTCGTCACAGCTCACGTGTTGAGTCTTAAGTGTTGCTTTGCCACAAACGCAACACCAATTCTGTGGCTGGTAGCCAGGCAAGTCTCGCCTGGCTATGGGGCGATGGGCGGGGCTAGACATTGAGGGAGAGGATAAGTGATTCCCTGGGGAATTGTGAAGCCAGGTGTGGGGGCGACAACGAGTGTTGGTTCTAAACGACACGTGCGACACTAACACACTCGTGAACACAGACACTGAACACTGGCACAGAACACAAAGCACTTCCCCACAGGCGCACAAAAAACACACGACACTAACTACCTCTCCCACAAGTCAAGCCAAACCAGCCACGGAGAGAGATACAGGTTGTTTAAAAACTACCTTGGAGAGATTTGGCAACTGTGTGCTGCCTTAGGCCTCGCGTCAGGTCAGGCCCGGGTCTCGGTCACTGCACGGGTACAAACACTCTTTTCAAGTGATTTTTAACACTATTGCAAGGCTTAGCACACCTTACACTTTTACATGGACACCAGGACACTTAGCACTTCAAGCACTGAAATTTTCACAACACTGCACTCTTCTTTTCTCCTCTCTCCTCCTCCTCCTCCTCCTCCTCCTCCTCCTCCTCCTCCTCCTCCTCCTCCTCCTCCTTTACCAGCACTAGATGGATCAGCAAACAGTCCTTTATAAATCAACAAGTTTCCTGGTATCTGCTCATCTATATCTCTCCTCCTCTCTCCTCTCTCTCTCTCTCCTCTCCTCTCCTCCTCTCTCTCCTCCTCTCTCTCTCTCTCTCTCTCCTCTCTCTCTCTCTCTCTCTCTCTCTCTCTCTCTCTCTCTCTCTCTCTCTCTCTCTCTCTCTCTCTCTCTCTCTCTCTCTCTCTCTCTCTCTCTCTCTCTCTCTCTCTCTCTCTCTCTCTCTCTCTCTCTCTCTCTCTCTCTCTCTCTCTCTCCTAGAGCAACTCCGTTTCTTCCTCTTCCTCCCACGAGACATCAGTTACATCCCCCCTCCCCTCTCCTACAAACAACACTGAATTCTCCCCTCTCCCTCAAGCCACATTATACCCTCTCTCTTCCTCCCACGAGACAGCATTTAACTCCCCTTTTCCCCTCCTCTCAGACGACATTATTTTCCCCTCTTCCTCCCACGAGACGGCATTTAACTACCCTTTTCCCTTCCCTCAGGCAACACTATTTCCTCTTTTCTTCCTACAAGACAGCAATTAGCTCCCATTTTTCCCTCCCCTCAGGCAACACTATTTCCCCTCATCCTCCTACAAGACAGAAATTAGCTTCCCCTCCTCTACCCCTCCCTAAGCAACACTGAAAGCCCCCTCTTATCCCCACAAAAACAAAACTTAACCCCTTCAGTACTGGGATGCATTTTTACCATGAGTTTTGGGTGTGATTAGACGATTCTATTGACATTAGGAAGAGTCTCTGGAGGTCAGAAGATTAATGGCCACAGTCTTCACTTTTTTAATCCCCCATATGAGTTTCTGAAGCTGTATAAAAATCACCAAATAGTAAGCAGAATGAATATGGAAACGCGTCATGGTACTGAAGGGGTTAATGGTCCCTTCCTCAACACTGAACCGCCCCTCCATTCCCCCCCACTCCCTCCCGCAAGCAACATTTAACGACCCCTCTGCTCTCCCACTCTACCTGCAGCTCCCCGCCCCTGTGCCGCCTACCAGTGTCGAATGCTGTGTCCTTACGCCTTTGAACTGGACGAAGAGGGGTGTCCGTTGTGCCAGTGTCATGACCCTTGCCGCCACGTGACCTGCCCAGGGGATACGGCCTGCACCCTGGAGGAGGAACCCTGTGACATGGAGCCCTGCCCGCCCCTGCCCTCCTGTGAGTCTTCTTTCATTGTTTTCTTTTTCTTTTTGTAATTTTCCCATGTTTTTCTCTTTTTTTCTTGATTTTGGTTTGAATTTTGTGGTAATTGGTTTATTTTTTCACACTTTTTGTTCTTGAGTTTTGGATGTGGTAATAATCGGGGGGATTTTTTTGTTGTTGTTGTTGTTGTCTTCACTTCTTCATTTATTTGTTCTTTTATTTATTTATCTGTTTATTTTATTTGTTTGTCTTAGTTTTAGTGAGTGTGCATTATTGTCTATCTTTCCTTATTTCCATTTTTTTTTTCTTTTTTTTTTCTTGTGTTTACTGTGGCAAAATCATTCATCCTGTTTTTCAGCTTTATTTTCTTCGGTCGTTTATTCGTAGTGTATTTTTTTTTTTTATGCCTCAACACTTTATTTTCATTCTCAAGCTTTAGTTCTTTCCTTTTCTGTTTGTCTTTTCTTAGTTATTTTGCTTTTGTGTGTGATTTCTGTACTAAAGTTATACATTGTTTGTCTTTTCTCTTTTCTATAATCACGAGTTATGATGTCGTATGAAGATTTACTCTATTTCCATCTCTTTTTCTTTTCCTTTCGCCATTGTTTGGTTTCGTTATATCGTGTGTACCGAGCCACGTCCATCTATGTTGTGTTGTCTTTTCACTTATCTTCTTTATTCTCTTGTTTTAATGTTGTAGGAATCATTTTTTTTTTCACTTTATCTTTATTTTGTTCGTATGCAGTGTAGCAATGCTTAATATGAATATTTGCTCTCTCTTTTTAACTTTATATCTTTTGCCATTATTATGTATATTGATATTGCGGGAAATAGTTTTTTTTCTATTTTCTATTCATATTATGCAGTTATGCTTGATACTTTCCCTGTCTTTTTTCACATTATTTACATTGATATTGCAAGAATTACTCTGGCCGCCTTTGTTCTCCTTTCCCTTTTCAATTTTCTTCCGTCATTATTCTCTTCTTTTGTGGCTCGCCTCTGCTTAATGCGGCCATCTATTGTCTGTTTGCAACGCTTTCCTTTCTTTTTACTGTTTTTTTTTTTCTAGATGATGTGGCAAAGATTGTTCTTTTCCTTATTTATTCTTGTTCTTTTTTCTTTTTCTTTTTTTTTTGTGGTTATGCGTTGCAATCTAACATTTTCGCGGATATTTTTTACGAGATTTAATTATTTCATTTATTTATTTATATTTTATAATTATTTCTGCATGATTTATCTATTTTTCATATTTCCTTATCACGTGTTCAATATATTTTCTAGCATTATGTGGTAAAAAAAAATACTCGTTATTGCCTTTCAGTTCCCGTTTATTTTACCCCCATAATTCGGTTCCTTTGTAACAGTAGTCCTCCTCCTCCTCCTCCTGTTGTCCCTGTGTCATCTGTCTTTTTTATCACATTTTTCCATCATTTTCTAGGCTTAGCGTGGCAGGAATTACCACGCCCCGCTCTTTTCTCTCTCCTTTAAGCCGGTAACTGGTGGCCGTCACGACTTTTTTACCCGTCACTTTTCTAGTTTCTCCAATAGACTTAACGGGCGGTCATAGTCATCGGGGGGCCGGCCCGGGCGTTCCCCTTCAAGCGACAACTCTCAACATTTATTCCGTCATTTGCGCTCCGCCTTTTCCGCAGCTATTTTCCCAATTAGATTTCATGTTCGGCGTCGTTAATCGCATTTTGCAAAGGAATTAACCCCTTCACTACTAGGACACTTTTTCACATTGAGGTTTGTGTACGATTAGACCATTTATTGATATTAGGAAGGGTCTATGGAGGTCAGAAGGTAAATGGCCAGAGACTTCACTATTTTAATACCCGACATAAGTTTCTGAAGCTGTATAGAATCAGCAAATAGTAAGCAAAATTAATTTGAAATAGCGTCATGCTACTGAAGAGGTTAAAGGTGTTTTCTTGTCTTTTTCAATATTGGGTTTTTTCTATTATTTATTTGGTATGTTACTTCAATTAATATTTGTGTTTGTTTTGTTTCATTATATTTGTAATGTCTGTTTTTTTGTATATTTCCTTATCTATTTATCTCCTTTGTTTTATCTACTTGTTTGTTTGTTTTTACCTAGTGTATTACGGATGATTTTCTTTTGTTTTGTTTATTTATTAGTTCCGTCACTTTGGTTGTTTTCTTTCCTTGTTTCGTTATTCTTTCTTTATTTTTTCTTTTATTTATTTCTTTATCTAATGTACCTCTTTCTTAATTTATGATGTTCTTTATAAGGTATTAAGGTTTTTTTTTTCTTTATTCATTTTCTTTTTCTTTTAGTTCTGTCTGTCCTTTTTTGTGTGTTTATTTTGTTACGTCCTATCTACTCATTCTAATCGTATATTTATTTCTTTTTGTTTCTCTCATGCAGTTAATCTCTTCTTCGTAAAGTGTTAAGGATACTTATCTTAATCTTTTTTCATCTAATTGGTCAGTCAGTGTTGTTGCTTCATGTATTCGCTTCGTTATGGGTTTTTTTTTTATATTTCTCAATACAGTAGTTAATCGGTTATATATATATATATATATATATATATATATATATATATATATATATATATATATATATATATATATATATATATATATAAAGAATTACGGATATTTTATTTATGTATTTATTTTTTTATTTATTTTGTTTTTATTTTTTATTCATTTATTTTTTTTTCCTGGGGTAGGTTGTGGCTCAGACAGGTATCATTGTATTTTATCTTCTTTATCTATTCTTCTCTTTACTAATGTATCTATTGCCCCATCAAGTTATTCCCATTATTTTTATTTTCAAGAATTAATTTTTTTTTGTTTGATATTTGAATTTGATGCATATTGTATCCCTGTGACTCTTATCCATTCCTGCCGCTATTCTTTTTTTCTAATTTTACATTTTGTTTCTTTTTTTTTTATTGATGCAGTATTCTTTTTGTAAAGAAATGTCCTGTTTTAATACTTTGTTTTATTCGTATGTTTTCTTGCTTCTAGTGTTTTTTTTTTTTTTTTTTTTTTGGTCTAGTTTTATTTTACTCTCCTCCTCATACATTTCCTCATGCAGTAAACAAACCAGAAAAACAAAGTAGTTATTTACCAAGTACAAAACAACAGCAGATTGCACTACTATATATCCTCTATTTCTCTCTAGTTACTTTTTTTTATTTGTTTCCTACGTAGATAGAAGAGAGGAAACGCATTTTCATTTTACCCTTTTCCAGGCAGGATGTATGTACGTACGACGCCGAACATTTTTTTTTTTTTTTTCTTTCACGTGGATAAAACAGAGAGACCTTATTTTTTGTCTATTCTAGGGGAGCTGCGGCCACTCCTACCTAACCTAACAGAATAGTTATGTGCGTACGTGGGGATGTATAGTAGAGGCGATGGTGGAGGGGTGGGAGAGGGAGACACACGGATGCTGGCTGGACGAGGCCGGGCTGGGCTGGGCTGAGTCACTGAGCTGATAGAGGCTGGAGGAAAAAAATAAATAAAAAGAGAGCTGAGAGTAACAGAAAATTCTTGCATGTCAGGGAAAAGTGGTGCGTGCAATGGTGAAGTAAGGGTGCTGGTAATGGCGAGGTGTTGAGAGGTCAGAGGAAAGTTTCGTAAGCAAGTTGAGAGCAAGTTGAAAGCTCCCGGCAGTGAAAGAGACTTGACGGTTCACTGAAGGTCTTGAAAGTTGAGGGACAAAGAAAAAAAATTAGATGGAAGAAATGCGTGGGAAAGGTGGCAAGGGGAGTGAGGATGAAGAAATACTGTATTTACTTAGATCCTTCCACTGCAGGGTTTACTAAGACGGAATGTATGAGACGTCCGTGAAGGTCTTGCCTGTTAAGGAAGGAAAAATAAAGAAAAAGAATGCGTAGGAAAGATTGCAAGGGGAGTGAGGATGAAGTAACAGTATTGCATTTACTTTATCACTTCAGGTTTGGCTTAGAATATATGGGCGCCTTGCAAATAAAGGAAGAAAAAAGTAAGTGGAAGAAATGTGTGTGTGGAGAAGCTGGTAAAGGGACTGAGGATGAAGAACTATTGTATTTACGTTTTCACTGTAGCTCTTACTTACAGAGAATATATGAGACGTGCGTGAAAGACTTGGCGAGTCACTGAAGTCTTCCAAGTTAAGGAGAGAGAAATATATGGAGAAAAAATGCATAGGAAAAGTGGAAAGGGGACTGAGAATGAAGTAGAGGCACAAAATTCATTTAAGTTTTCACTACATGCAGGTTTGAATTAAAATATATGGAATAAAGTACTACACGTGTTTTGCAAGTGAGGAAAAAATAGATTAGAAACGTGTGAAAAAATGGTAGAGATTGAGGATGAATTGAAAGTACTACACCTATTTAGCTTTCTACTTTAGGTTATTACGTAGAATATATAGATCAGAATATATGGACGTGTGGCAAGTTCAGGGAGAAAAAAAAAAGGAAGGGGGGGGATGAAATCGTAGGGAAGGGAGTAAGGAGAATGAAGATGAAGTACTAGAATCACTTAGGGTTCCACTGCAGGGCTTACTTAGAATATATGAGGTTTTACATTAGGTTGATGTACAAAAGGAGGAGAAAAATACTAATTTCTAAAACCAGGAGAGAGAGAGAGAGAGAGAGAGAGAGAGAGAGAGAGAGAGAGAGAGAGAGAGAGAGAATTACTGGAAAAAATATTGCATAGTTGATATTAAAATACGTTACATCACACACACACACACACACACACACACACACACACACACACACACACACACACCCGGTAGCTCAGTGGTTAGAGCGCTGGCTTCACAAGCCAGAGGACCGGGGTTCGATTCCCCGGCCGGGTGGAGATATTTGGGTGTGTCTCCTTTCACGTGTAGCCCCTGTTCACCTAGCAGTGAGTAGGTACGAGATGTAAATCGAGGAGTTGTGACCTTGTTTTCCCGGTGTGTGGTGTGTGTCTGGTCTCAGGCCTATCCGAAGATCGGAAATAATGAGCTCTGAGCTCGTTCCGTAGGGTAACGTCTGGCTGTCTCGTCAGAGACTGCAGCAGATCAAACAGTGAAACACCACACACACACACACACACACACACACACACACACACACACACACACCTCAAGTGCCTCAGGAATCACTATCCGTGGAAAAAAACATGGGTACAAAAAGAGAAGAAAAAATCAACAGTAGTGGTATTTGAGACTCGATGGAGCAGAAAAAGCCACAAGGAGGAGGAGGAGGAGGAGGAGGAGCAGCTATATAAGGAGCAGTGAACTGTGAAGAAGGAAAAAACATATTATAGGTAGGGAAAGACGAAGGAAAAGAGGAGGGACATGAGAATAGAAAAAAAGAGGAAAAACTAGTAGGAGGAGGAGGGAGAGGAAGAGAAGCAGGAGGAGTGTAAGGAGTAGTGACCTGAGAAGTAAAAACGTATTATAAGTAAATAAAGAACAAGAAAACAGGGAAAACAGAATAAATGAAGAGAAGAGAAGGACCTAGAGGGTGAATAAAGGAGGAAGAGGAGGAGAAATGTACCTGATGAGAGAAATAAATGTATTTTGATTAGGGAAATGATAAAAATACTACAATAACATGACAAAAAATATGGAGAGGAAATAAGAATGTGATAAAATAGCAGGTAAATAAATAGATAGATAAATAAATGAATAGATAGGAAAGACGACAAAAGAAGAATAGAAATGACAAGTGATATTAATAAAAGGAAGAAAATAGAAAGAAGAAAAATGTAAATGAAATAATAAAAAGAAAAAGAAAGATTGAGAGAGAGAGAGAGAGAGAGAGAGAGAGAGAGAGAGAGAGAGAGAGAGAGAGAGAGAGAGAGATCGTAGGAGAAAAAAAATGAAAAAAAAGGAAACCACTATAATGAAAATTAATCTGAGCGTTGAGGCAAAAGATCCCGAAAGATGGAGGAGGAGTAGGAGAAGGAGAAAGAGGGAGGAGGAGGAGGAGGAGGAGAAGGAGAAGGAGAGGAAGAGAAGGAAAGGATGGAAAAGATGGTGGAAAAGGAGCGGCGGGAGAGGAAGAGAGAGACTCGTAATGGATGGAGGAAATAAAGGAACTAAAGAGAGACAGCAGTTGAGGGAGACGAGAAATAGGAAGATAAATGAGAGAAAGATAAGGAAAGATAGGAGCAAAAGTGAGAGAAACCGAATACCGCCGTAGCCAGAGAGAGAGAGAGAGAGAGAGAGAGAGAGAGAGAGAGCGCAATGGAGCGAAGTTAACAACTGCCGGAATCGAAGAGTGATAGTGGAGACAGATTTTACCTCCCGTTCCCGTGAGAGAGAGAGAGAGAGAGAGAGAGAGAGAGAGAGAGAGAGAGAGCAATGAATGTCACTAGAAAAGCAGATTTACTCTCTCTCTCTCTCTCTCTCTCTCTCTCTCTCTCTCTCTCTCTCTCTCTCTCTCTCTAACGACTTGGATATTTCATAATTTCGTCTTAGATCGTGTTCAATGCCAATATTTTCATTGAAATTGTTGTTTTGAATTAATAATAGTAGTCTTAAAGTTTTCGTTTCAGTTTTTCCTTTTTTTTCTTTTTCCACCCACGGTCAACTTGATTTTAAAGAAAGAATGGATTCCTACATAACGTACAGACTCAAAAGTTTATCTTCTCTTTTATACACATATATATTCCGATCCTTGTTTATCTGTTATTGTTTATTACATTGCAGGTATTACGTGTGTTTATTCAAATTATACACTGTTACCGTATGACTTTTGCTAAGAATATTTATTTACCTATAACTGCATTGATGAGATTCCTTTCTAATTCTTTTTCTACTTCTGACGACTTCATACTTACACTAGCATTCATATCTACAAACTCGATGCTGAGAGCGCTTATCTTCCTCCGATCTAATGAAAGCCCTTCACTTACCCAACAGTCCTAGTCACACTAACACACGTATTCTGAAACACTAGCTAAAGTAACACGAATCTTTAAGGATGATTTTGTAATTCTAGTGACATGTTAACAAGTTTTCTGCATTATCAACAGAAAAAATACTCTTTAGAACACTGCTAATTGTCTCTATAGGTTTTGAAAATGGTCGCGGTGAGAGAGGGAAGCGTTTCTGAATATGGCGCTAAAGGCGAGGGAGACATTCAGACCCCGCCCCAGGACACTCAAACCACCAATCAGGGAAACTCTCCCAAAAGGCGACCACCGATCACGGGCGCCGAGGAAAAATATACAGAATAGATAGTCAGTTAAGTTTCCGGTGGCGTGTTTCAGTGAGGGGAGGAAGAGAGGAAGGAGGGGCGAGTTACTAGCGTGAGAGGAGAAAGCGTTAAGAGTTACATGGATGTACGATTGGAGAATATTTGTTGAAGCCAAAGCGTTGTGTTTCCTATATGGGCTTTTATGGGTAGTGATGTCACGGGGTTAAATACTTTCCTTACTATTTGGTTTGGTTTTCGCTCCCTTTCCTTGCTCCGAATAGTGATGTCACGGAGTTTAGTCAGTAAATCTTATAGGAATTAATATATGGACTACTGAGCTGTTTTATATGAAGACAAGGGTGTTATAGAAGAACTGGGGATGTGATGGACGGCGGGAGTTGTTTGGCTATTCTTATCTCAAATATCTTGCATTATTAACCCCTTCAGTACCATGACATGTCTTCATATTTACACTGGTTACTATTAGGCGATTTTTTACAGCTTCAGAAACTCATGTGGGGATTAAAATAGTAAAGATTCTGTACCATTAACGTTCTGACCTTCATAGAACCTTGGTAGTGTAAATAAAATCGTCTAATCACACCCAAAACTCGTGATAAAAAAAAATGCATCCCAGTATTGAACTAGTTAAGAGGCCCACTGAAGGTGTCAGTCTCTAACATGTCTAAAGGAATACCCAGAAGGAACGAGTTCAAGTGTCACGTTACTACTCTGAATTGCATCATGTTGGAATTCATATCTTCTGTACGCGTGAAGAAATCTGCCTAAGAGCACTAAAATTCTAAAGAAAATAGTAACAGAAATAAAAGACAGAATGAAATAAATGAAGGCGGCAAGAAGTATTCAATAATCATAAGAAATACCTCAATACCCCTTGGGACTACACTATATTGGCATGAGCATTTTCTTTACTCAGCCACTACGTATGCAACAATCCGGCCAAGGACACTTAACGAATACCAACACACAGAAATCCAATAGAAAAGAGTTCCTGACGGGGTAACACAGACACGATCTTCGCCTTGGTAACTTCTCCTCGTATGTTCGGCAGCTGCTCTTTGATTTACGGCCAGCCAAGGAGATCTGTTATAACGGCCCACACATTTCTCTGGAGGGAAGAATTCACGAGTGTTCCTTGACAGCCCTAGTGATTCTTGCGCTTGTGACGAGACTGGTTGGTTGGAAAGGTTAATTTACGCAGTGTAAAGGAGAGAATGGTAGAATTAGGACAGTTTGAGAATAGAGGGAAGTAACATGGTAATTAAAACTTGTGGTAAGCATTGCATTTAGACGGTGTATAGTGAGGAAGGAGCTGCATGGTAATGAAAAATTGTAAAAAGCGCATTACAAGAATAGTGAGCAGTAATATGAGAAAATGTCGGGAAAGAAACCCATGAACACGGTTGAGAGAATTGGTATGATAATTAAAGGATGAGAAGGTGTATTTGTATGATGGAGAAGAGAAAAAATGGAATGTTAACTATTAGAAGGGTAAGAATAAGAAGGCATTAAGGTGGAAGAGAAGTAGAGAGGAGTGGTATGGTAATTAATAGGTATGGAAACGCATTAGAAGAGTAAGAAGTGATAACTAAGAGGTGACGGAAGGAGTATATCACACTGAAGAGAGGAAAAGAGAAATGGCATGATATTTACTAATTTGAGAAAGGAGAGTATTAATACGGTGAATAGAACTGACAAGATTAGGAGATGTACATTAAGATAGAGAAGTAGACATGGTAACTACACAGAAGCGTCAACCATTATGGGGTAGACAGACCTTATAGGAACGGAGAATAATGGATCAAAGCTGACAAGGACAAGCGTGGGATGTGATGGGAAAGGGGAACAGTGGGGAAGACAGACAGACCAATGGAGAGAGAGAGAGAGAGAGAGAGAGTGTGTGTGTGTGTGTGTGTGTGTGTGTGTGTGTGTGTGTGTGTGTGTGCATGTGCGTGTGTGTGTGTGTCTGTGTTGAATGAGTGTAAGAAAGAGGTGAAATGAAAGACTCTGAACTGTTTATCGCTTGTACAGGAGGAAGGAACAACAAATACTTATCCATTGACTTAACTATTGTGCTTTAATTCACCTTGCCAATAGTGAAGGAAATAAGTCTATTGAAACTGTATCCCAAACAACAAAAATTACCAAGGGCGTTCACAAAAAGAATTCTAAAAAGGTTATATGAGTTTTACTGGCAAATATTGAAGCGTGTAAGCTACATGTTCAACTGTTTACTGGAAGAGAGAGAGAGAGAGAGAGAGAGAGAGAGAGAGAGAGAGAGAGAGAGAGAGAGAGAGAGAGAGAGCGGGGAGACTGTGTGTGTGTGTGTGTGTGTGTGTGTGTGTGTGTGTGTGTGTGTGTGTGTGTGTGTGTGTGTGTGTGTGTGTATCCCTCCCCTCCCCTCCGCTCTTACCCCAACCCTGAGGCTAGACCAGCTCAGAGTACGTGAAAGAAAAATGCTTGGAGAAAAAAAAATACTTCCTTCTCAATGGCATCATGTTTGTTCTTGGATAACACGGTAAATGAACAAGATAATTAATATTTTATCGACGAGAGAGGGGCTATTTTCCCTTCCCTTCCTTTCGGGTCCCTGCAATATACATAAGAACTAAGAATTTTATTTATTTCTTTTCTTTTTCTCTTTCTTTTTCTCTCCGCCATCTCGCCATTCTCTCTCTCTCTCTCTCTCTCTCTCTCTCTCTCTCTCTCTCTCTCTCTCTCTCTCTCTCTCTCTCTCTCTCTCTCTCTCTCTCTCTCTCTCTGACTTAGTGAATGGAGTATACAAAGCGTGTGCATTTTTGGGGGATCATTATTATTCATATTTTTTCGACTCTTTATAAACTCGGACGGAATTACTCGGGTCTCTCTGTTACTTAATTTGTACTTTTTTTTTATTTCACTTTTACTTTACATTTATTTTTCGTCGTCGTTTACTCAGTTTTGTCTCACATCCTCCATATTTTTTTCTTATTTTAGTTTTGATATATTTGTTAATTTTCTTTGTCTTTTTCTCATTTTTTTCCTTCTTGTTTCACATTTATAGTTTTTTTCCTCCTCTTTTCGTCTTTCGCTTTTTTCCTTTTCTTTCTTCATCCATTCACTTTTCTTTTCCTCTTTTTCTATTTTACTTTTTATAGTTTATTTTCTTCTTGTCCTCCTTTCCTGTCCCCATTTCATTCATTTTTTTGTTCCTTTACTCCTTTTCTTAATTTTCAACAGCTTTTTTGCCTACTTTATTTTTTTTCATTCCATTATTTTTTTCATTCTCACTCTCACTTTTTTCCTCCTTTCATCTCCTCCTTTCATTCCCTTCTGTATCTTTTCCCCTTTTTTATGCCATAAGCCTAATCAGAACATGAATCACGAGAGAGAGAGAGAGAGAGAGAGAGAGAGAGAGAGAGAGAGAGAGAGAGAGAGTGCCGCCCTTACCAAGAAATTAAGAAGACAAAAAAGAGAGAAAAAAAAGACGCCTGATTAACTCGCATTTTTAATCTGTCGCACACCTCGGGTCAGGCACGGCCAGGATAAGCCCAAACCAGGCAAACTTTTACCTTAATTAAGTGTACACTGGCCTGAGAAAAGTGTGCTTAATCCCGCCTGCTTTTCTCCCTAACTTACTCACATTGACAACTCAGCACCGCGGGGAGAGGGAAAGGAAGGAAGGGAGAGCGGGGTGAGGCGGGAGAGTATTCATGATTAGTCTGTGTGTTGGCAAAGTGTGTAAACTAACTTGCATTGACAACTCAGTGCACAGGGAGAGGAAGGAGATAGAGAGAGAGAGAGAGAGGGAAGGGGGAAAGTATACGTAATTAGTCTGCGTGTTGGTGAAGTGTAGAGTGTAGGAGGCGGGGTGTACACAAGACTGGAGTGTGGGTGTGGTGTTTTGTTTCTAAGTCAGTGCGGAGTGATTGTTTCCTTGATTACTTGCAGAAATAGACAAGTAAGATAAAGGGAAGGGTTATAATGAGCAAACATTGACAGAAACATTGACAGAGATCGAGTGAAAGATTTTTTTTTTAACGTTATGGCCTATAGCGCCTGTAGGCATACTTGAAGAGTATCATGTGGGAAGCACTGTTC
>NC_059264.1:8843177-8848177 GCF_017591435.1 Portunus trituberculatus | reverse complement strand
TGACGCCTCTGTCTGTCGGGGATGTGGTGGCGGTGTGCGGGCCTGATTCCCCCTGCCCCAGTGATCACATGTGCACGCCGCCAGCAGACCCCAACGCTCAGCCAGCCTGCTGCCCTGTTGTGTCCATCATTGGTAAGTATTGCTCGTGCGGTATTCATCTGGGTAATGGTTCTCTTATACCACAACCAAAGGAGTTAGTTATAAGGCGCAGTTCTGGATCTATTAAAAGTAAAGCCGAGAAAGAATAACGCCCGCCTGCTGTCCTATTTTATCCATCATTGGTAGTTATTGTTCGTGCAGTATTTCTCAGGGTAATGGTTCTCTAATGCCACAACCAAGGGAGTTTAGTTATAAGGCGTAGTTCTGGATCTATTAGAAGTAAAGACGAGAAAGAATAACGCCCGCTTGCTGTCCTATTGTATCCATCATTGGTGGGTATTGCTTGTCCAGTATTCCTTAGGGTAATGGCTTTTAATTGCCACAATCAAGGCAGTTAGTTAGTTAGAAGCAGTTCAGGGTTTATTAGATGTAAAACTGAGAAGAAATAACCCTCGCCTAGATATGTAAATGTTTTCAATAGATTAGTTTTAAAATGGAGATTAGAAGAAGTTGGAATGGAATTAACAATCAGGTTTAGAAGTTTAATCCCTGCAGTACTGGGATGCGTTTTTATCTTGAGATTTGGGTACGATTATACGATTTTATTAACATCAGTAAGGGTCTATGGAGGTCAGAAGATTATTACCCACAGTCTCCACTATTTTAACCCTACATGAGTTTCTAAAGCTGTATAAAATCACCAAATAGTAAAGCAGAATGAATATAAAAACACGTCATGGAACTGAAAGGGTTAAACATAGATGGGAGATGATAGGTTGAAGTATGTGGATACGTTTCTCGCGGGGACTGCCACATGTAGAGTTGATGGCTTCTTGTAAATTTAACTTATACGTTATGTTCAAGTCACTTTGGAATTGACTTGGTAATCAGTTGCGTCAATAGGGAGGTTTTAGAAGGGTAGATATATTCGTGGATGGAGGTGATAGGTAGAAATAATAAATCGGTGTGTTATACAGGGACTGCCTCGTGTAGATTTGATGGTTTCCTGTAGTTTTTCTTAAGTTTTGTTTCCTTTTCTTATCTTTTTATTCATAACTTTTGATTTCAAAGCCCACAGAAATAGGCGAGTCTTTGTTGATTTTCTCTCTCTCTCTCTCTCTCTCTCTCTCTCTCTCTCTCTCTCTCTCTCTCTCTCTCTCTCTCTCTCTCTCTCTCACACAACTCTGAGTAAAACAGAAAGAAATACTGAAAAGAAATAAACAGAATATAAAAAAAAGAAAGATATAAAGCAAGAGGCTGTACTGAAAACAATGAAAGCAGCTCCACGTGAAAGAAAGAACGAAAACACCTGGAATGAAAAGAAAAAAAATTACTTGCAAACAAAAAAAAAAAACTTACCTTAATCTTGAACAATGAAACAAAAGTAATAGAAAAAAAATGACACCAGCTGTACTCGAGATGAGGGGAAAAAATCACTGCACCAAAGAAAACTGTAAAAAAAAAAGGGGGGAAAAAAAAGGAAACAAGAAGAAAGATAATATAAAATGATGAAGCTTTGTTGATATAAAAAAAAAACAATGGCGTTTAAAATCATAACAGAGAGAGAGAGAGAGAGAGAGAGAGAGACCCCCCACCCCACACACGAATACGCAAGCATATCATCGGTATTCCTGCAGTGAGGAGGAGGAAGAGAAGGAAGAGGAGGAGGAGGAAGAGAAAAAGGTTACATATTCATTATGGTAAACTGAAGGAACGTATACTTCTCTCCTTCCCTCGCTTGATACCCATGTAAATTTAACGTTTGCTGCTGTCGCCTCTCTCTCTCTCTCTCTCTCTCTCTCTCTCTCTCTCTCTCTCTCTCTCTCTCTCTCTCTCTCTCTCTCTCTCTCTCTCTCTCTCTCTCCCAAGCCTCCAATCACCCCACCTGCTGTCATGCTCTCAACTCTTTCCTCTCCCTTTAACCTTTGTTCCTTTCTCTCTCTCTCTCTCTCTCTCTCTCTCTCTCTCTCTCTCTCTCTCTCTCTCTCTCTCTCTCTCTCTCTCTCTCTCTCTCTCTCTCTCTCTCTCTCTCTCTCTCTGTTTCCCAGGTAAGCGCGATAGTTCCGTGTTGATTCATGCTGTCTCACTTCCTCGTCCCATAAATTGAAGGCGCGTTTAATTACGATTATGTGTCACGATTTACGCGCGCTTTAATTTTTCCGCGTCTTGTCTCCCCCGGCGAAATACAACGGCCGTGAAAATGCCGCCGGGTTGTTGTTGTTGTTGTTGTTGTTGTTGTTTTGCTTTTTTCACGCTCCAGTTCGCTTATCGGTGATTTATTTTTTGTAAAGTGATTTTTTTTTTGTATATTTGTATTTGTTCATTTATTTGGTTGCTGTTTCTCTCTCTCTCTCTCTCTCTCTCTCTCTCTCTCTCTCTCTCTCTCTCTCTCTCTCTCTCTCTCTCTCTCTCTCTCTCTCTCTCTCTCTCTCACTTGACGCGGGAGAAACAGAAAATTTAATTGCACACTCAGACTTTCGCTGACAACAGAATTCGGAGAGCCTGTGTTTGCGTCGCTTCCTTTCCGTGGTCGGCTT
Source organism: Portunus trituberculatus (assembly GCF_017591435.1). Lineage (NCBI taxonomy): Eukaryota > Metazoa > Arthropoda > Malacostraca > Decapoda > Portunidae > Portunus > Portunus trituberculatus. The sequence continues at coordinate 8,845,541 of NC_059264.1, read as the reverse complement.
GGGTCGGTGGTGGTGGTGGTGGTGGAGGTGGTCGAGTTGGATCTGAAAAGCGCCGCCCACCACCGCCAAGGTTGAGCTGGCATTGTTTTCATGTCTGGATTTGGGGTTGGGGGTGAGGGAAAAAGAAGGTAAATTAATGAGATGGGAGTGAATTACGAACACAAAGGATTCTAAAAGATTTTCTGCATCTTATGAGCTTCTGTTTTCTTATTTCATTTTCCTTTGTCTTAATGCCTTTTCCTCTTTTAATCATCTTTTTTTCTTATTCTTTTCTTTCTTATTTTTGCCTTTTCCTTATTTTCGCTTTCTCTAATTTTCTCATTTCTTTTCTCTCTCTCTCTCTCTCTCTCTCTCTCTCTCTCTCTCTCTCTCTCTCTCTCTCTCTCTCTCTCTCTCTCTCTCTCTCTCTCTCTCATTTTCTTAGTTAGATGTAGGTCTAATGATTTCTTGCAGCTTCTTAAATAAAAAAAAAAAAAAATAGACAGGCATATTTATACACAAACTATCACGTGTGAATGTGATGGCTTATATTACCGTCCTTTATAGTATGTCTCAATGTTCCAAGGAAAAAGAAAGGAATAATAACAATAATAATAAAAGAAAAGTTGTAAGAAATCACCGGGCCCACACGTAGCAGTCCCTGTATAAAGCGTGCTTACCTATCACTTACTGCCTATCATCACCAGCCGTCAATGTGCCTCATCATCTTTTAAAACCTCTCCATAACTTGGCACTAACACACTGATTTCTGAGTCTATTCCATTTCTTTTTTTTTCTAGTCTCTCTTTTAAAACTAGTCGAAGAAAAGGAGAGGACACAGGAAAAGGCAGTGAGTTGTGTTTACTTTTACCAGCGAAAGACAAAATCGAATGACGTGTTAAGCCAAATCCTTGCTAAGTCAAATATCTTCTTGCAGAGGCGACCAAACCCGGCCAGTGTCCCTTCGTGAGGTCAGCGAGTGCCGAGCTGTGCGGGGGTGAACGCTGCGCCGCGGACTCTGAATGCGGAGAGGACCTGAAGTGCTGCGTGGTGCCGGGTTGTGGTCCATCCTGCGTGCCGCCCCAGAATCTGCCCTGGAACACGGCCTCCTGCAGGGACCCACCAGTGAGTGTCCGTGTGGCGTGGCCTTGCTCTACTGTTCCTTGTGTACTCTTTCATAGTCTTCAGTATCGTTTATTCACTGATTATTCACTCATTTCTTCTTTCGATTGTTCTGCGCATTTATTCCTTCACTTACTCTTGACTCAGTTGTTCCTTTCTCGTCCTTGGTTCTCGTATTCACACACTCATTCACTCACTTGTTTGTTCACTCCCTCACTCATTTTCTTTTGTTTGTTTTCCTGCTCAATTTTGCACTAATAGCTTACCTAGTCATTACAAGATAGGTTCACTTATATCCCTACTCTTCTTTTTAGTTCCCTTTTTATTTCTCGCATCTACTCACTTTTTCGTTCACTCACTCATTCATTTCCTCTTGACTCTGTTCTTTCCACCTCATTCGTGATTGATCTACTCACTCACTCACTCATTCACTCACTCACTTGCTCATTCGTTCATTCTTGATTTGTATGTTGCTGTTTCATGCTCAGTTTCCGTTTTTAGTCTATCACTCGCTCATTGATTCATGCACTGGTCCGTATTCAGGTTATAAACATATTTTTTCACATTTTTTTATATATTCTTCTTCTCGTTTTTTTTTCCACAGTTGGAGTGATTTTTCCTCCTCAATTATTTATCTATCCATTACAAGACAAGAATACTTTTTTTTTCTTTCCTACCAAAGCCTCATTTCATTCATTGTTTATAAATTTGGTACCATCTTTTTTTTCACTCATTTTTTTCTTGATTTTGCAGTACAAACCTATTTTATTTATCTTCTTTTCACAGAACAGTATTAAGTTTTTTTTCCTTTATTTCCTATATTTCGCAGTATTTTTTTTTAATCCTATTTCTTCTCCTACTTTCACTAAATTATAGGTTCTGTTTCTTTATGTTCCCTTCAGATATCTTTCTTTTTTAAACAGTGCAAGTTAATTTTGTTCAACACATGTGGTACAAAATGTTTCCCCTTTATTTCGCAGTACTAGCTGCGTATCTCCTGCTCCTGCTATCACGAAATTATTAGTTCTTGTACGTCCTTCTTTTACTTTTGTTTAGTTTATATTTTCATTTCCGTCACTTTTCACAAAACACAAGTACTAGTAACTTTTCACTCTTTATTTCACAGTAAGATCTAACTTCTCGTGTTTTCCTTTTTTCCTTTAGTTTGTACTCGTATTTCCTTCACCTTTCACAAAACACAAGTACCAATAAATCTTTCCCTTTTATTTCACGGTATCATCTTTAATTTGCCTCCTTCTTTGC
>NC_059264.1:8715677-8838177 GCF_017591435.1 Portunus trituberculatus | reverse complement strand
TAGCGCTATTTTCATGCTAACTGTTCTACTGATCTTGCTAATTGCATGCCTCCCCTCTTCCTGTGGCCTCGCTACACAAGGCTTTCTTCTTCCTCTCATCCCTTTTCTGTCCAACTCTCTAACGCAAGAGTTAACCAGTACTCTCAACCATTCATACCTTTCACTGGTAAACTCTGGAACTCCATGCTTGTTTCTGTTCGACTTTACTTCTTTTAAGAGAGAGGTGTCAAGACATTTACTCCTAATTTTGGATAACCCTTCTTATCTTTTAGAGAACCAGCATCAAGTGGGCCTTTTTTTTTTTTTTTTTTTACATTGTGGTACCCTTGGCTGGCCTTCTCTCCTACATAAAAAAAAAAAAGTCACTCGCCGAGGACGGGACACGAGGGAGTCGATAACAAGTATTGCCAGACTGGACATGTTAGATCAAGAGTTACACTGCACGTTGATTATCCACTACCTGAAGAAGGGACACCAGGGAAGACAGGATAGTTCAGGCAGTGCAGGGCAGGCACCATCCGCCGCACCACAAGTTACCTGTACTCCCTCATATTTTCTTTTTTTTTCTATTATTGGTATGTTATTAATTGTATACATGACTATTTGCTATCGACTCGCCTGCTCCTGTCCTGAAAACCAGTTAACCAGTTGTTGTTGTTGTTATGGTTGTTTAAATCATTCACTCGTTTTCATTTTCAATCTTTTTTTCGTTCATCCCAGTTACTAGTATGTTCTTTTAAAGATCTACATAAGTTTTACTGGCTGTAGTCTCATCATGTTACTGTCTAAAATCGTCACTCTGCACGACTTATGTTCGTGCTTTGTTCCTTTTTCCATCTTTTACGAGGTTATTCCTGACGGCTCACATAACTCTTAGTTCTTATTCCTTCATTTCCTGCCTTGAAACCGAGGAAATGTTAAAAATTCGCCTTACTGACTTGTAATCGTTTTTTTTTTTCTCTCTCTTTTTCCTTCGTTTTCTTCCAAGTATTGTTATATTCTTCACGCTGTATCGTCTAGTGGGTTGTATTGACCTGCATTCGCTCGTCGTTTATATTTTTTCAGCAGTCACTAGTCTATTCCTAACAGTGTACATAACTTTTCATCACTGTTTCTTGGTCCCGCTGCCTCGCTGTGACTTATTCAGAACTACAAGCGGAAGTGTGCGTCTCTGCGCGGCGCGGCAGTGTCATCATGAGGTCTGCATTATCACCAATGCTCCCCGCTCCCTGCTCACCCTCGCCACTCAGCTCCCTTGTGTGTGCCCAGGGAAGCATTATCCTCCAGTGGACTCAATGACGCAATCTATCTTGGCGGATCGCACCAGCGCACTGATAATCTTGACAAATGGAGTCGTGGACTTAGCACTGGACCCTCGGCGGCAGTGTCCCGACTGTGTTCCATTCCAAGGTAACCAAGAGTAAGCGGTGAGGTGAGAAACGCAGATGTGTGTGCGTGTGTGACGGGTGAAAAGAACACTAGTCGAACGCCCTTAACATTGCCACCACCACAAGATCACTCACGTTGGAAAAGCAGCAAGTTGAAAGGCATACAATAAGTAGACTGGCAGGCAGCAAGTAGGAGGATACGGGTACAAGCAGGAGTGTAGGAATGTAAGCAGGAAGGCAGACAGTAAGCAAGAAGATAGGAATGTATGCAGGAAGACAAACAGCAAGCGGGAGAGTAGGAATATAAGCAGGAAGGCAGAGTGGTAACCGGTGACCCGCTCCGCCCCTCACCAAGCTGGCCGCGATGTGTTACTGAGGGCAGGCAGTGAGCACCAAGTTTGTCTGCTTCCCTTTAGTTGGCTTTGTTTACGTGTGGAGCCTCAAGACGATGGCATCATTGCGACCTGAAGGCTGTTGTGAGGGGAAGACTCGTAAGGCTGACCAAAACTTACATTGCAGACCAGTGTGTAGCGAGATGTCTTTTTTTTTTTTTCATTCTATCTTGTTTTATTTTTATGTACTAGAGGATTTTGCCTTAGAGAACACAAAGGTTATGTAAAAGATCTACTCCTCTAAACAAACTGTCTATAATTATATATTACTTATCTAGCAACATAACCTTATTTAATACTAATTTCGATCTATACACAACTGCATATCTACTAGTATACTCTCTCTCTCTCTCTCTCTCTCTCTCTCTCTCTCTCTCTCTCTCTCTCTCTCTCTCTCTCTCTCTCTCTCTCTCTCTCTCTCTCTCTCTCTCTCTCTCTCTCTCTCTCTCAAGCCCCATTACCCACACCATGTAATACAGTAAATCCCAGCTTTCACCTTCGCCTCTTTAATGTTGCTTCTCCCGCACAACATAATATTTCGTCACCACCTCGGCCTCCCATTGCGTTGTGTGTATGTACGTACCTTCGAGGCGCCCTGCTGGCCATGTCTGCGGCGTCCCTCTGTCCTTCCATGGATTAAGAGACAAATATATTCTTTTATACAGCAGTAGTTTGTACGTCAAAGTGCTTAGATTAGCTGTCTTACTGTGTGTTTATGAGATTTTTAGAAGCGTAGGACTTTTTGGTGATAAGATTCCTAATATGTGATACATTTGTTTGTTGATATGAAAACGTGAAGTATATGTGTTTGTGTTGTTTGTTGGTTATAGGTTTTTCTTTTTTATGTAAGAGGGACAATCCGCTAAAGAGTGAAAAGGAAAGGAGACTCCTTGGCTGGCATAGGAGTCATCTTTTTTTTTTTTTTCAATTATAAATCTTGAGTGAAGAATGTATGTGTAGCGAGGTGTATGTAGTTTTGTGTGAAGGAAGAGAGTTGTTTTTAGAGGGCAGGCTGTGAGTGCCCCATTGTGTTGTGAGACACAAAGGGAAACGTTCAGTGAGGTCACAGCTGGCTTTAATGATAAGTTCACAACACCCCTTGAACCAGTGCCGTTAGACCTCACTGGGACTACTGTGGCCAATCTATGTGTCTCTTTATCTATCTATATATCTTTCTGTCTGTTGTCTGTGTTCGTGTGTCTGGTGGATGGGCTAGTGTGTGTGTGTGTGGAGTGGATGATTATGGTGTGTGGCTATCTAACGCTGTCTGTTCGCGCGTCACAGGAGGTGAAGTGCGCCACCAGCCACGTGTGTCAGATGGTGGACATCCCCTGTGTGGACGGCGTGTGTCCTGCCGTGCCCCAGTGCGTGCCTGTGCTGGAGGCGTGGTCCGCGCCCTCCTGTCCTCTGGGAGACCCCTACACCCTGCCCGAGACCAACGCCACCCTCGCCTGCAGTCCCCGCGCCCGCGCCCTCGAGTGTCCCCAGGGCTACTCCTGCCTCGCCGAGGACTCAGGCGTGGAGGGCGTGTGTTGTCCCAGCCCCGGTGAGTCATTAGCCTGCATTTCCCCCTTCTCTCTCTCTCTCTCTCTCTCTCTCTCTCTCTCTCTCTCTCTCTCTCTCTCTCTCTCTCTCTCTCTCTCTCTCTCTCTCTCTCTCTCTCTCTCTCTCTCTCTCTCTCTCTCTCTCTCTCTCTCTCTCTCTCTCTCTCTCTTTATGTCTCTCGCAGCACATTTCCTTCTTCTTCCTCCAAACGCCTGTTCATGTAGTTTCGTTTTCTTCTGTTCCTTCTTATCCACAGAATAGTAACAGAGATAAAGCACTTTACCTCTCCTCTCCTCACTCACCTCTCCTCCTCACTCCCATACAAAGTCAAGAAGACATGGTGTACATTTGAACACAAGCTTTCCCTGACAGGCGCAAGTAAGAAGGCTGGCCAGTGTCCTTTCCTGGTGCCAGTTCTGAGCGGTTCGTGCGACCTGGAGTGTTCTGACGATTCGCACTGTCTCGGAGACCACAAGTGTTGCAGCAATGGGTGTGGGACGCAATGCCTGCCGCCCATCATCATGACTGGTAGGTGACAGGGGAGGGAGGGATGGAAGGAAAGAATGAGGGAGACTGATGCAGTAAAGAGACAACACAAGTGCAGGACAGAGACACAAAGGAGAGACAGGAAGATATTCGTAGAAACAAAAGAGAGTAGAGATACCACTGAGCAAAGGAGAAAAAGAACATAGACAGGTGCAGGGAACAGAACAAGAGGCACGAATGTGATGTGATAGTAGTGTGTCCAGTACAGACAACACAGGACAGGGAGGAATAGAATGACATGGGCACAGAAGGGAAGGAAAAAGACAGTCAGGCGCCGCCACTCAATTGTCACACGAGGCAACACAAAGGGTGATACGTTCCTGCTTTTTCTTTCTTTTTTATTTCTCACTCTGTTATACGTAATTCGATATGTTGTCTTTTTCTTTAGTTAGTTTTTTTTTTTAACTCTCTATAACATGAATTTTGTCTCGATGTGATTGCCAGAGAGAGAGAGAGAGAGAGAGAGAGAGAGAGAGATTCAAGGTTAAACGTTACTGGATATTTTCTCTATTTTTTTTCCTTTTATTACATTATCTCTCTCTCTCTCTCTCTCTCTCTCTCTCTCTCTCTCTCTCTCTCTCTCTCTCTCTCTCTCTCAAATGTTCGAGTCATCTTCCTAACGTGTACCCTAACATTCTCAGCAAGGCTCATATTCTCAAACACTACTGCGCTTCACCTCCACTATTTCAAAAGGGTTCCTATGAATTTTTAAGGTGTTTTTATGGTTGTAGAGGCAGATTGACAAGATTTCTACATTATTAAAAGGAAAAATCTTGAAAACCTCGCTAATCATCTCTGTGGCCCTGGAAAATAGTCGTGGTGAGAGATCAAAGCGTTTCTGAATATGTTCATCTTATGTTCTTGTGTTCATGTTCTTAATCGCAATGCACCAAAATTTACTACGCCCTCAAGTTCTTTTATACTATCATCATCTATCCTCATAACATTCTCTTGCATTCTGACGTTGCACTGTCACTTACTATTAAACTTCCTAACCATACCCTGCCTTTCCCCTGCAGCGTGCGAGCACCAAAGGACACTACTCGAGCACCGCGCTAGAGAGGCAGGTATTCCCGCTGGCCGCGTGTACCTTCCAGAGTGCGATGCTGCTGGTGCCTTCCTCTCCACGCAATGCCATCCCGCCACACTGACCTGCTGGTGTGTGGATACTCAGGGGCAGGAGGTTCCCGGCACGCGCGTCAGCCAACCCTCGCAGCCAGACTGTCAGGTAGGAGTGGCTCGCAAACTGGGATATAAAAAATAAATGGAAAAAAATGTGAAAGGGAAGCGTGGAGAGGGGAGAGGCGGATAAACAATGGAAGGTGAAGGGACGAGAGGGAATCAAGGAAATGGAGGGAAAGTAGCGGAAGGGAGGGAAGGGGAATTAGTATGTAGCAATGGTGGTGGTGGTGGTGGTGGTGGTGGTGGTGGTGTGTGAGGGACTGCATGTGGGCAAAGGCTTGCAGGATGAGAAAGTAATGCCGGTCTGAAAAAAAAAAAAAAAGACGTTTGTTTTTGTGGATGTGTTGCTGGTGTGTTGCAGGATTTAGCGAACAAAGCCGAAAATATTAAAAGATAATAATAGTAGTAGTAGTAGTAGTAGTAGTAGTAGTAGTAGTAGTAGTAGTAGTAGTAGTAGTAGTAGTAGTAGTAGTAGTAGTAGTGGTGGTGGTGGTGGTAGTAGTAGTAGTAACAATTGTAATAATAATAATAATAATAATAATAATAATAATAATAATAATAATATAATGATAATAATAATAATAATAATAATAATAATAATAATAATAATAATAATAATAATAATAATAATAAATAATAATAATGATAATAATAATGATAATATGCAATAAATCAAATAAGTTTTCTCTACAAATAAAGAAAGTTTTCAAGTTAACGTATTTTCACTGTGGGATATGGAATTGAAAAAATATACATACTAGTTGCTCTCTCTCTCTCTCTCTCTCTCTCTCTCTCTCTCTCTCTCTCTCTCTCTCTCTCTCTCTCTCTCTGCCAGTTAGTCTACAGTAATACTTGGAAAACGTTTTCAATGCACACGCTCTCTGACCCTCCTCCTCCCTTCCCAACTTTCCCTCCCTTCCTTTCCCCTGTCCACTCCCCAACCCTCACTCCATTCCCCTTACCTCTCGTCCCTTCTCCCTTACTTTTCATTCCCCTTCCGCACTTCCATTCTCTTCCAATTCTTCCCCCTCCCTTTCTGGCTCATTCTCTCCCTTCTTCCATCCTTCCCTTCCCCGTACTCCTTCTACCTTCCTATTCTTTTCCTTCCCATCTCCTCACTTCACCCTTCCCATCCCTTCCCTTCCCTTCCATCTCCACTCATTTCTTACTCCTTTCCTCCATTCCCTTTGTTTTCTACCCCACCCTTCCCAGTTCCCATTACCTTCCTTCTCCGACCCTCAATAACCTGACCTGAACTGAGGTATTGCCCCTCAGGCCCCACTGGTGTGCCCTGCCATGAACTGTGACCTGGCCTGCCTACACGGATACAGCCTGGACGATGCGGGCTGCCCCACCTGCGCTTGCCGCGACCCCTGTGAGGAAGTGACTTGCGCAGCGCCTCAGGAGGAGTGTCGCATCGTGCACGTTGCCTGTGTGGATGAGCCCTGCCCGCCACTGCCTGTGTGTCTGCCGCGCCTAGAGAACCCCTGCCCCTACGGTGAGAACACATTAATATTTTTTTTTTTTTTATGTAGGGAAAACTAGCTAAGGGCAACATGAAACGAAAAAAAAAAAAGGATCCACATAGTTGCTAGTTCTCTTGCAGGATCCGAGAGCTAGCGAAAATTATGGGATAAATGTCTTGAAACCTTCCTCTTAAATGAAGTCAAGTCATAGGAAGCTGGAAATACAGAAGCAAGCAGGAAGTTTCAGTGTAAACCTGAGAAAGGTATGAATGATTAAGTACTGGTTAACTCTTGCATTAGAGAATTGGACAGAATAGGGGTGAGGAAGAAGAAACCCTTGTTGCTTGTGTAGGGAGGCCGCAGGAGAAGAGGCATGCAGTAAGATCAGAAGAGCAGTTAGCATGAAAATAACAATGGAAGATAGCAAGAGATGCATCATTCCAGTGGTGAGAAAGAGGCTGAAACAGTCAGTCAGAGGAGAGATGATGATGAGAGGAAAAGCTTTTGATTCCATCTTATCTAATAAAACTGTGTGAATGGAAACACCCCCACCCCACATGCGAAGAGTACTCCATACAATAATAATTACGTGTTAAGAACGCCAAACGTAAACAAAATATAAGAAAAAAAGAGGCCCAGTTAACAAAAAACATTGTCCACTGAGTGAAAAAAAGGCATACTGAGATGGATAATTAGCTCTTTGAGAATGTAAAGAGCAACAAAATTACAAGAAAAAAAGGCCCACCTAACGAAAAACATTGCCCTGAGCAAAGAAAGGCACACTTGAGATAGATAAAAGACCCTATGGTGAGAACGCCCTACTAATTAAGTCTTGAGAATGGAAAGGGCAGAAAAATTTTAAGGAAAAGGGGCCCACTAAGTAAAAAGACATTGTGAGAATCTTTTACTAATTCTCATAACACCTGTCCTCATGGTTAGAACACTTAACTAATTTAAGTGTCCCTAATTGGTTTTGTGCCACTATGCTGAGTTTAAATCTTGTAAACCACATCACATATTTGAAATTGCCAAATAAACCTTTTCATACTTTTTGATGCCTCTTCCCTTCATCCCTGTCTTGGTTTCCCTCAAAGGTTCACCTCTGAGGGTTAATGGCAGTGAGGTGGAGTGTGGGCCGGAGGGCAGCACGTGTCCCTCCAGCCACAAGTGTCACCTCTCGCCTCTCGGAGAGTACGCCCTCTGCTGCTCCAAGCCACGTGAGTATTGCTGTAACGGTGTTTGTGCTCAGGGTACAGCCGCGTGGGAGTGTTCCTCAGTCAGAATTCTTAAGTGGCGACTGCTGCGGGGAACAACTGAAGGTGTAAATGATTTAGTACAGAGTTTGATCAGTCTCCTTCACACGTAAAGATTTTAATAATTGTTGTAATAATATCCTTCATTCACTACATAAGTCGTTTTATGATTGTGGTGTAGATCTCCACTCAGTCACTCACGTGCACTTTCAACCATTCAATCATTCATTCAGTGCCTCACTCACTCACACTTTATTCATTCAGTAAAAGCAACAATCGTAATAAAATATAGTCTGTTCTCTTTCTCTAAGTTACCACATTTAACATCGTAGAATCTTGCTCCCACGGTCAGTCACTCACTCACTCACTCACTCACTCACTCACTCACTCACTCACTCACACACACTTTATGTTCAGGGGAGGTTTGCTACGACCAGCGGGACTCCGGATACTGCGAGGGTGCCATCAAGAGATGGTATTTCAACCCCGAGCAGAACAGATGTCAGACATTCCGGTATGGCGGCTGTGGCGGAAACCTCAACAACTTTGAGAGCGAGGAGGAGTGCCTGGCCACCTGCCCTTCACTCAGCTCCTGTGAGAGAATGAGGGAGAAGAACATTCGCCACGCTGAGAAGGGAAAGAAGGTGGGATGCGTGAGAGTATATTGGCTTGGCAAGATTTGTGGTTTGAAATTTGATAAGCTATGTTTAATTAGTGTTTGAATTTCTCTTTTTCATCAGTGTCTATCTTAGTCTTCTTAACTCCTGCTTTCTTTTACTCTCCACCAGCTATTGTCCTCATAACTTCTACTTCTTTCCTCATCTCTCTTCACTTCCTCTCAACTCCTACCTTCTTCCTTTTTTCATTAGAATTTCTTAAACCATAACTAGACCGCTTAAACTATCAATAGAATCATGAGAACACTTAGGAACCTGACTAACTTATCCACTATCAAAAAGAATCATTAAAACACTTCAAAATAACCCTGACAAACTCCCTCTAGACCCTCTTCTGCCCATCACCAAGACCACAAAAGCACTCTTAAGAACCCCAGCACCTTCCACATGACCATATTGAGTAATGCATGAGAGGAGCTTTAGCTAAGTCCTACCCCTCTGCACAGGTCACCTTCATCCCCAAGTGTGACCGGTCGAGTGGCGCCTGGCTGGCTGAGCAGTGCCTGGAGGAGCTGGGTGTGTGCTGGTGCGTCACACCTCATGGGGACCAGGTGCCGGGCTCTCTCACTCGCGGCGCCCCACAGTGCCAAGGGAGTGCCAGAGCTGCAAGGAGAATGAGTTTTGATCCTGCCACCCCAACTAATATGAGTGAGTGCTTTTGCTTGTGTGAGTGTCGGTTGCTGACACACACACACACACGAAAAAAAAACTTTAAACCCAAATAGATCATCCAAACACTACATCATTACTTATTGCAACACCCCAACTACCTACCTAACTTCCCTTCTTTCCTCCTCTCCTTCCTCTTTCTGCTCCAGTCTGCGAGCCTGGCCAGACAGTGCACGTGTGTGATAAGCAGCTGTGCGAGGGGCAGGTCTGCTTCTCGCACCCTCACGCCATCTGCCGAGTCAACCCCTGCGGCGGCTGCTCCGTGCAATTTGTGGACGACTTCAACTCCCCCGTTAACTGTGAGGTGGGACTCAGTGAGTGTCAGAGGGAACTGCAGCGCGTCCTCAACTCTCCCGCCTTCACACGGCCCTCCTCCTCTCTACCAAGTGAGTCTGTGTGTTCAAGTCACTTCAAATTTAAATTCATATACATTTGACCCTCGTTTATCCGGACTTCGTTTATCCGGTTTTCGGTTAATCCGGACAGTACGTGTCCCGATGATAATTTAATAATTTGACTCCAGACGGCCCAAAAATAAATTCAAACAATGTGCGTCTAGCACACTTCTAGAAATGGCCGTTAAATGGCGACGCCGCTGTGCCAAGCGGTTGTAAACAAGTCCAGCCAACACTAGAGAACAATGTGTATTGTTCAGTAGCAGTGAGCAAGTTTGTGCATTTTTCTGTATCTTAGAACTCTTAACTATGTCTTTCAAGAGTGTTAGGCGTGAGTGGCCCTAGCTGTGTCGTAAAAGAAAGGAGCTAAAGTCGCGAATGTTTGTGAGGAGTATTTAGTGGCCAAGCAAACTCTTTCAGACATTAGTAAATCAAAAGATAAGCTGCTACAATATTCTGCTAAATACTGTGTAATTCACCTCGGTCGCCTGCTGGTCACCCAGCCAGTCTTCCCCATTACGGAGCGAGCTCAGAGCTCATAGGCCGATCTTCGGGTAGGACTGAAACCACAGCAACACACAACACACACCGGGAAAGCGAGGCCACAACCCCTCGAGTTACATCCCGTACCTATTTTACTGCTAGGTGAACAGGGGCCACACATTAAGAGGCTTGCACATTTGCCTCGCCGCTTACCGGGACTCGAACCCGGCCCTCTCGATTGTAAGTGGAGCGTGCATCGTGAAGTAAAAGTGGTAAAGGTGCACCAAGGTAAAATGTAAGTAGTGAAAAGATGCTGCATTAAATACCTTCAAGCTCCTGATAGGACTTCTAGGTCAGAGAGATGGCCTCTTCTTCCACCATGTTATGCAGGGGAGTGACACTCTGTAATAAGTAGGAACAATAACCTACCTACACAAACACTCTAGTTTATTACTATAGAATATTTTATTGATACAAAAGCTTAAGACATGATACCTAAAATAATTTAAAATATTTAAAAACATAAAATTACATTTAAAATTATGCGTTTAAACAGATGTGCAAGGAGAATGCTTGTCACTAGTGGCAGCACTCAGCAATCAACCATGATTGTACCGTTATGAAACGATTATGTTTTTAACTTTTGTATCAACAAAATATTCTATAGCAATAAACTACGGTATTTGTGTAGGTAAAGTGTTGTTTGTACTTAGTACAGAGTGTCAGTCCTCTGCACAACATGGTGGAGGAAGAGAGCCATAAGTGTTATCTGTCCTCCCTGAGTCCCATGCCTATAAAATATTCACATCACCCTTGATCATATTCCTTTTGGGAGTAAGTGCAGTCCCCATGAGTAGCAGGACTGTAGGTGGTTAGATTTTTACCACGAGAGTTTTAAAAATAAATATTCATCAGATATATAGTGGTGAAACAGGCGAGTACAGAAAAAAAAAATTAAAACTCGCACCTTGTGTATGTTAAAATGCTTGAAGTTGGTGGTGTTTTCTACCTGTTTGATTTGTTTTATTTTTTTTACTGTAGATAAAACTTAATTTACAATCCATTACCTAGTGCCACAGGGCGACATTGGACTAGGCTAAGTAATAGTTAAGGGGGTTGACTTATTTGCAAGGTAAACCGATAGTACAACATTTTCAGTCAAATTATAGAGATCGCCTTATAAGCCGCAACATACGGTACTGTTAGTTTAGTTTTAGTGTTAGATTAATTTATATTAATTTTGTTTAGTTCATCAGGGAAACCAAAATAAACATAATTTCGCAGTTCCTCAAAAATGTCTGAGGAGATAAGAGACCACATGGCAAACGAAGGGCCCATTTGTGTTATCTGACGTTTTCATTATCCGGATCAGTGCCTACACCATTAAGTCCGGGAAAACGAGGGTCGAGTGTATTTATTACCGTAAGGAGGTATCAGATGAAAATAAGATTAATTACACCACATCCTAGATTCTCCTGCCATCATATGCCCTTTTCTCTCCTTGTCAAGTGAGTCTGTATGTTCAAGTTAAGTTCCAATGCATAATATGGAGGATATTACGTTCTTCCCAAAAGCCAAAAGGACGAGATATTTACCTCATTCCTTCTTTAGCTCCTCCGTTTTATATCAGAGGAGTGTTTTTCCTTAACGTGGAGGAGGTCACTTCCCTTATGCTGAAAAGTTGGGCATTTATGGTAGTTTATTCCATATTCATTCTATGTTCGTCTTTCAACCTAAGAAAAGTACAAAAGATAAGCAGCTGCTCTGTCCCACACCACAGAATGAATTAAGTGGTCATCATCTGATATAGAGATCGTTAAGTGATATGGGGCATATCACTAGGGTGACATGAGCAAAATTCTCAGGATCAGTAATCAGGATAGAGTAAGAAATAATGGATTCATGCTTCATAAAGTTAGATTTCAAAAAGACAGGAAGGAATTGGTTTTCAAATAAAGTGACAGAGAAATAGCTAGAATAGACTCAGTCAATATGTTTTTAGTAGTGAATCATTAGGAAGCTATAAAAGAAGATTAGACAAATTTATGGATGAAAATGGGAATTACAAGTAGGTAGCAGTAGGCTTGTTTCACACAGGGACTGCTATGTGAAGATCTGATGGCTTCATGCACTAACTTTTATTTTTAGACATGCTTGTGGGTGTTCTTATGTCAGCTCACTCCATCTCTCTCTTCCCAGCTGGCCACACCTTCCCTGCCTCTCGCTCCACACAAGTTCACTATGACGTGGATCTCTTCAGAAATGTGGATGTATACCACTCACAGCCCATTGAGGAGGAGGCAGCGTCCTCCTCCTCATCCAGCAGCTTCCGCCAGGCTCGCACGCTGGAGCTGGAGATGCCCGGAGTGCTGACAGTGTCTGGGGATGTGGTGGAGGAGGCGAAAGAACACCACAGGGAGGCTCGCAGCACAGACCATCAGGTGAATACTTCTCTCTCTCTCTCTCTCTCTCTCTCTCTCTCTCTCTCTCTCTAATATCTTTGTGACTCAGTGGTGCTGCCAGTTCTTGTGTTTTCTAATGAGTATGTACTTTAGGAGAAATGTGTATAGGTATATTAAGTTTTACAGCTCTATCCCATAAACAAAGATTAGAGAAAATACTATTTATCTATCCATGTGTATACCAGGCCAACAGTCCCAACCAAGGTGAGCTAAACAAAGCTCCCTACTTATTTTTATTTTATTCTTTATAATAAAAGTTTTGGCTCAGAGCAATGAAAGCCTTAAGAATTTAAAAATAAGAATATAAATGTCTTGAAAATGCCTTTCTTGAAGAGTTCAAGTCAAAGTACAGGTATACCGAAATACAGAGGCAGGCAAGGGAGTTCCATAGTTTACCAGCATTTACCAGAGTGACTTTTTTTTTAACGTTATGGTCTATAGCGCCTGTAGGCATACTTGAAGAGTATATGTGGGAAGCGCTGTTCAGCTTCCACCCATTAGTGGTGCAGGCAATTTTATTTATAGTGGTACCCATATTAGGGCCCATATCACCACCCATATTCACCTTTGGTGTAACCACCTAGAACCTAGGTATCATAGTGACATGTAGGTAACTTTAAACTACTCGACAAATGGCATAGCTTCAAAGCAGTATGTGGTGGGATTCGAACTTCCGCGTGGACGTCTGCCCGATCCGCGGCTCATCACCTTATCCATTATCTCACAATTCACCACTCCTCAGGTGTTGCAGAGCTCTCCCTTGGTAGAGGCGACACTGGTAGATCCTGAGGACCTGGCTGGACACCTGACGGAGCACACAGCTGCCCCTCACCTCCCCTTCTCTGGCCAGTACCCGCCCCGCCTTACCCTTGACGACACATTTGAGGCTGTCCCCACTGAAGGTATGCATGTGTACTTACCTGCTTGTACTTAGCTGGGGAAGACCAAAAAAATATGATGGAAAATGAAATGGTTTGGTTAAGCTAAATGAGAAGACTGGGAACTAATTACTCCTTCACATTGCAACTTATCTTTTGTTCAACTCGCCAAATCCAGGCTCTCTAACCTCTCTTTGTATGGCAGCTTGCTTGTGTGTGTGGAGAGGGAGTGTGGTTCTTTTACTTCCTCCTTTTTGTTCCTGTATTTTGTACAATTTTTTTATATTTCTAACAGCATCAAAGTACACTTAACCCTCTGCTATTGTGCCTTTCACAGTTGCATTTTATTGCTATCACACATACTTCAAAAACTGTATATATGTCTACATCACATACAAAATTACTGCTATCACACGCCCATCATTCAAAAACTAATGGATCATGACATACCATGATAGTTGAGTGTCTCTGTGTACTTTTATTGAGAAATAGTTATTCACATATTTCCCCCCATCTATCCATCCATCCTATCTCCTAATCATTCACACTGTATTTGACAGCATATAGGTCATACATTTTTCCAATACGTACTGTACTTTTACCTACTCTAACTGCATGTGTCATTATTTTATTGCTGGTGTTATCATTATCAGTATCATGAGTTTTAAAATTAATTATAAAAATGAAAGCAATCTAACCTGTGAAGCTGTGATGTATGTTTATAAATGTCAGCTGATCATCACTCTGACTCGATACCATTAGGCAGAGAGGAGTAACAGCAAGTTTATGATCATAACAAAACACATCAACACCCTCACTGTTATGGCAGTAAAAGGTAAAAGATTGAGCTACACAATCTCCTGCAAACTACAAGTGATAGGTTATGCTATGGAACATAGCAATACAGCAACAGCAAGAAAAAAATTATGGGTGTCTGGCGATAGCAAGAAGACCAACTAAGGAGCACAAGGAAATATAAATATTTTCTGCTTGTGTAATTTGCTGCTAGATGGCTTTCACTAGTATTTGCTTAAATACACTAAAGACTTTTTTTCCCTGAATTTAACTTGCTGAAATGGGTGTGCGTCTTATATACTCACATGTTCTGTATGCTGTCTAATATGCCAAAGAATGCTTTGAAATGTATTTTGTTATTATTATTCTTGATTAAGTTTTTTCATGCTGTATTATTTGTTAATTTTGTTATACTATTATATTGTATAAGAACAGGGCAAAAAGTGATAAAAAATGACAGCTTGAAGGTTCTAGTGTCAATTTGAATTATTACCTTAGGTTCTTCACTTTGCCTATAAAGATTTCAGCTATCGTGCAGTGATAGATGCACCAATTAGGCGTGATAGGGGAGGTTTGAATGTATAGCCTTAGTATCTTTCACATTTTTTGCCACTAAGATCAAAGTCATTTTAGAGCATGTTAGTTACCTATCTTTTTTTATCATTGGGATTGTATTCACATTATAAATTTTTTTTAGTACATGGACTCATAAGATTTTTTGTATCCTTCATTTCTTCTACACACAAACGCAAGCATTTTTTAATAGCTGGCATTTTGAATACTTAATATTTTAAACCATTCGCATTTTGAATAGGGGGTAGTGTGAGTTGGTGGTAGTACAGTGTTGCATGGCGTGCCTCTCCCTGGTCAGATCTGGTCCCAAAGCCAGGCACGTGTCCCAGCCCCCCCAGTGATGCCTCCTTGCTGACCTGTGTGCCCAGCCAGCAGTGCATGTATGACACTCAGTGCGACGGCTCTAAGAAATGTTGCTTCAATGGATGTGGCTCCGTGTGTGTTGAGCCTCAGGGTGAGTGTGTGTACCTAGTTTACCTAGTTGTATGTTAAAGGGTTAGAGCAGGCCTCATAGTGATCTGTCTCCATATCTAATTTTATACAACTTTTCCCTAAATTTGTGCACACTTTCTGCTGTTAAAGTTGCATCATTCAGGCTGTTCCAGATGTCCATTGTCCTATGTGGAAAACTAAACTTTTTAATGTTTCTCAAACATTGACTTTTCATGATCTTTGAGTGTCCTCTTGTCCATCTATCTCCATCTTCAATCAGTGATAACAGGTCTTGTCTACCTATTTTTTCCACGCTGTTCACTAACTTGTACATCGTTATTAGATCTCTCTCCTGTCTATCCTTCAAATTTGGTAGTTTCATTTCCTTTAGTCTATCTTCATAGAAGAGGTCCTTTATTTCTGGCACCATCGTGTGTGTGTAATTCACCTCGGTTGCCTGCTGGTCACCCAGCCAGTCTTCCCCATTACAGAGCGAGCTCAGAGCTCATAGACCGATCTTCGGGTAGGACTGAGAAAACAACACACTCCACACACCGGGAAAGCGAGGTCACAACCCCTCGAGTTACATCCCATTAAGAGGCTTACCTATTTACTGCTAGGTGAACAGGGCCACACATTAAGAGGCTTGCCCACTACGTGGTGTGTCGTGTGTGTGTGTGTTCGATGTAATTCACTCTTGATCTGCTGCAGTCTCTGACGAGACAGCCAACCGTTACCCTACGGAACGAGCTCAGAGCTCATTATTTCCGATCTTGGGATAGGTCTGAGACCAGGCACACACCACACACCGGGACAACAAGGTCACAACTCCTCAATTTACATCCCGTACCTACTCACTGCTAGGTGAACAGGGGCTACATGTGTGTGTGTGTGTGTGTGTGTGTGTGTGTGTGTGTGTGTGTGTGTATTTACCTAATTGTATTTACCTAATTGTAACATACGGGAAAAGAGCTATGCTCGTGTTGTCCCGTCTCCATATCTATTAATGTCCAGCTTTTCTTAAAATCATGAATATTCCTTGCGTTGACCACTTCCACGTCTAAACTATTCCATGCTTCCACCCTTCTATGAGGAAGCTATATTTTTCACATCTCTCCTATAAGTGGCCATTTTAGTTTTTCCCATGCCCTCTCGACATTCTTTCATTCCACATACACAGATCTTCCCTATCCATTTTTCCATGCCAATCATCACTCTGTATATTGCTATCAGGTCTCCCCTTTCTCTTCTGTTTTCCAGGGTCGGAAGTTGCATTCTTTTCAGTCTGTCTTCATAAGTCAAATCTCTTAAGTCAGGCACCATTTTGTTGCAGCCCTCTGTACTTTCTCTAGTTTCCTTATGTGTTTCTTTAAGTTCGGAGCCCACTGTATTGTTGCATATTCAAGCCTCGGTCTTATCATTGCAGTAATTATTTTCTTCATCATTTCTTCATCTAAATATACGAACGCCACTCTTATGTTCCTCAATAAGTTCAATACTTCTCCAATTATTTTGTTTATATGTCTCTCTGGCGATAGGTCATTGGTAATTGTCACCCCAAGGTCTTTTTCTTCATGACTGGTTTTATGTCTTCATTTCCTATCTTGTACATACTCCTGATTCTTCTTTCACTCTTGCCAAACTCTATTTTCTTGCATTTTGTCGTGTTGAACTCCATTTGCCATGTACAGCTCCATTTCCATATTCTGTCCAAGTCTTCCTGGAGTAGTTCGCAATCTTTGTCACATCTCACTTTTCTTAACAATTTTGCATCGTCTGCAAATAGGCTCACATAACTGGACACCCCATCCACCATGTCATTTATGTAGACCGCGAACATTACTGGTGCCAACACTGATCCCTGTGGAACTCCACTCTCCACCAAGCCCCATTCTGATGGTCTGTCCTTAATTATTGTTCTCATTTCTCTTCCTACCAAAAGTCTTCCATCCATTTTAGTAAACTGCCATGCACTCCTCCTACCATTTCAAGTTTCCAGATCAGTCTCCGGTGTGGTACCTTATCAAAGGCCTTTTTTAAATCCAGATATATTCCATCAGCCCAACCATCTCTTTCCTGTATTACATCTATCACCCTCGAATAGTAACATATCAGGTTTGTCGTGCATGAACGCCCTTTTCTAAAACCAAATTGACACTCACAAAGTATGTCATTTTCTCCAAGAAGTCTGTCCATCTATTCTTCACCACCCTCTCACACATCTTAGCTACCACACTTGTAAGTGACACTGGTCTATAGTTCAATGGGTCTCTCTTGTTACCTGATTTATAGATTGGGACAATGTTAGCTCTTTTCCAGTCTTGGGGCACTACACCTTCCCTTAATGAGGCATCAATTACTTCACAAACTTTTTCTGCCAGTTGCTCCCTGCATTCTCTTAAAATCCATCCTGATACCCCATCAGGTCCCACAGCTTTTCTCACTTCTAAACTCCCCATCATATTCTTGATCTCCTCCACAGTTACTTGAAACTCCTTCATAATCCCTTTCTGTTCCATTACCAGTGGTTTGTCAAAAGCAGTCTCCTTTGTGAATACCTTCCGAAAGCATCCATTCATAGCCTCTGCCATTTCCTGGGATCTTCACTGCATACTCCATTTACTTCTAAACTTTCAATACTTTCTCTATTTTTGATGTTGTTGTTCACATGTCTGTAAAAAAGCCTTGGTTGGTCTTTACATTTATCAATTATATCCTTTTCTTGTTTCTTTCTTTCTTCTCTTCTAATCAACACATATTCATTTCTTGCTCTTTTGTAACTTTCCCACTGCTTAATCCGTCTTTTCCTTCTCCACCTCTTCCATGCATCCTCTTTTCTTGTTCTAGCCTTTTCACATCTATCGTTAAACCAGTCCTGCTTTCCAACTTCTCTATGTTGTCTTATTGGTACAAATTTTTTCTCACCTTCTTTGTATATTTTTATAAATTCCTTCCAGAAAAACTCTTTCTTCTCCTCTTCTGTCCTCTCTTCATTTTTTTTCAAAGCCTCCTTTCTCAACTCATTTAACATTTCTCTTTCCTTTTCACCGAGATCTCTTCTCAACCAAATCTTCCTTGTTGTTTCCTGCTGGGCTAGCCTCCATGACTTCTCCACCAATTCATCTACATCCTTTTGTGACTTAAGTTTGATTCTTATTGGCCTCATACCTTCTCTTGTGAACTTTCCAATTCTATGGAAGTCCTCTATTTCTTGTACTAGGTCTTTTCCTCCTCCTGCACCACATTAATGATATTATTTATCACCTTTTTATGTTTTTCTCTCTCCATTTTACTCGGTGTCTTATCCTCCTCCACACCAAATATCACCACACATCTCTTTTTGTCTACAGTTTCCCTCACCAATGTCTCATTTGACTTAATAACCTTCACCACTTTCTCAGCAATCTTCTCTTCTATGATCTGTTGATCTATAATTTCAGCAAGGCCCAAAGTTTTCTCCCAGACTCTTTGATTTCCTTTTCCAGACTTGCAACTTTGTAATTTACCTCCTTTCTTTCCACTTCCTGACTTTTTTCCATTCAGCCTGCTTCTCCATCACTTTTCCTAGAGATTCTCCACATTTTTCGCAATTCACTTTAATTAGCTTAACTTCCTCTTTCAGTGCTTCATTTTCCTTCTTCATATCGGCACACTCTTTCATTACATTGTCATAACTCGTTTCCAGGCCCCATACTTTTCAAACAGTTTTTCAATTTTACCTTCCAACTCCAGAATTTTCTTCACATAAGCGCTCTTCTCCATTATTCCTTGAAATCCTGTGAAGTCTGATTCATCTTTCGAGTTCACGGCCGCCATGTTGCGCAGATGTAAACAAACCAGCTGATGGCTCAAACGCAGGCTACAGTTTATATTTACCTTCCCTGGACATTATTTTGCTAATCAACAGTTAACATGACTATATGGAGACGGGACAAACATTACCAGCTCCTTTCCCACCTTGGTTACTCTTAGGCAATGGTAACTGTAGAATTAGAGATGATTGCTCTGGAGCTCAGCGACCACATCCGCCATCGACGATGTCCCGTGTGTGTGTGTGTGTGTGTGTGTAATTCACTGTTTGATCTGCTGCAGTCTCTGACGAGACAGCCAGACGTTACCCTACGGAACGAGCTCAGAGCTCATTATTTCCGATCTTGGGATAGGTCTGAGACCAGGCACACACCACACACCGGGACAACAAGATCACAACTCCTCAATTTACATCCCGTACCTACTCACTGCTAGGTGAACAGGGGCTACATGTGAAAGGAGACACACCCAAATATCTCCACCCGGCCGGGGAATCGAACCCCGGTCATCTGGCTTGTGAAGCCAGCACTCTAACCACTGAGCTACCGGGCCGTGTGTGTGTGTGTGTGTGTGTGTGTGTGTAATTCACCTTGGTCGCCTCCTGGTCACCCAGCCAGTCTTCCCCATTACAGAGCGAGCTCAGAGCTCATAGACCGATCTTCGGGTAGGACTGAGACCACAACACACACTCCACACACACTGGGACACCAAGGCTACAACCCCTCGAATTACATCCCGTACCTATTTACTGCTAGGTGAAGCTAGGTGAACAGGGGCCACACATTAAGAGGCTTGCCCATTTGCCTCGCCGCTTCCAAGGACTCGAACCTGGCCCTCTCGATTGTGAGTCGAGCGTGCTAACCACTACACTATGCGGTGTGTGTGTGTGTGTGTGTGTGTGTGTGTGTGTGTGTGTGTGTGTGTGTGTGTGTGTTTATCTATTTATCTTGTGCGTTATATGAAAAGAGCTATACTCATGCTGTCCTGTCTCCATACTGTCATCCATTAGCTTTAGATTCATGAACTATACTGTTTCATCTAAATAGTTCCTTATATCTATGCTTCTTTTTGGGAGACTATATTTCTTAATGTCTCTGCTACATGCGGTCTTTTTCAGTTTCATGCTGTGTCCTCTTGTATCTCTTGACTCCCACACCAATGTCTTCTTTGTCAACTTGGTCCATCCCCTTCAATGTCCTGTATAGAGCAATTAGGTCTTCCTCTTTCTCTCCTCTGTTGCAATGTTGGAAGGTTTAATCTCTTTAATCTGTCTTCTTAGGTTAGATCTCTCAAACTTTGAACCAATTTGGTTGTGACACTTTGAATCCTTTCTATTTTCCTTATATTTTTTTTTTATTATGTGGTGATCACATA
Organism: Portunus trituberculatus; assembly: GCF_017591435.1. Lineage (NCBI taxonomy): Eukaryota > Metazoa > Arthropoda > Malacostraca > Decapoda > Portunidae > Portunus > Portunus trituberculatus. Next base: position 8,817,857 of record NC_059264.1, on the reverse strand, counting down.
AGTGCAGCATATTCTAATTTAGGTCAGATCATGTATTCTATTAATTTTTTCATCTCTTCATCTATGTAGATAAATGCTCATTTCATTTTTCTTAGTAACTCACATGTTTCCCAACTATATTGTTTACATTTTTCCGGTGATAAATTATCATTTATTGTAATACCCATTCAGGTCTTTTCTTCCTTGGTTTTCTGAATTTCTACTCCTCCCATATTGTAAGATCTTGTCTGTCTTCTTTTATTTTTCCCTAGTTCCATCACTTTACACTTTTTTACATTAAAACCCATTTCCCAGTTCTTGTTCCATTCATGTATCTTATTCAAGTCTTTCTGGAACATTTCACAATCCATGCCATTTTCCACTCGTTTCTATAATTTTGCATCATCTCCAAATAAACTTATATAACTCCACCTTTTGTACCATATGAATAATATACACTATGAACATTGCTGTGGCCAGGACTGTTCCCTGTGGAACTTCACTTATAACTCAATACCATTATGATTCTTCACCCATTATCACTGTTCCCATTTCTCTGTCTTTTAAGAAGTCTATTATCCAATCCAGTACTTTTCCTTGTTAAACCACCTATATTTTTAATTTTCCATAACAATCTCTGATGCAGTACTTTATCAATTGCCTTTTTTTTAGGTCCAACTAGACACAGTCTGCCCATCCGTCCCTCTCCTGAATTATATCTATTGCTCTACTGTAGAAACTCAATAAGTTTGTGTCACAAGATCTTCTACCTCTGAAACCAAATTGTTGTCCAGTCAATGTATATGACTCTTCTAGCTGTTCTATCCACTTGTCTTTAGCAATTCTTTCAGCTATATTTGCAGCCACTTTTGTTAGGGACACTGGTCTCTAATTCAATGGTTCTTCTTTATTACCTCCATTGAGAATTGGTACAATATTGGCCCTTTTTGCCAATCTAGAGGGACTTTTTCTTCCTTAAAAGAATGTACTATGATGTTATGTAATATCTGTCAGCTGTTCACTACATTCTCTCAATATTCAATTTGACACCCCATCATGCTTTCATGATTTTCTTGATTTCTTTGACATCCACATGAATCTCCATCATTATCTTGTCCTTGTGACATGTTCTTGCTCCTTCAAACTTATTTTCTTCAGTGAATACCAATTGAAAGCACACATTCATTAATTCAGCCTCTTATCTTGCATCCTCTTTCTCAGCCTCTCATCCTTGATCTTGCAGTAGAAGTTCTTCTCTTCCTCCAATCTGTTCTCGTTTTTTTTTCCTTTGCCTCATTTATAAGTTTGTTTATTTTATTTCTCTCTTCCTTATTCATGTCCAATTTTATCCAAATTTTCTTGTATTGTTCTGTCTTGTTAAGTCTCCATGCATATGATATCACATCAGCTGCTGTTGTTTGTGCTTTAAACTTAACTTTCAGTGGTTTTCTTCCTCCCTCTGTATGTTTTCCCTGTCTGTGTACTTCCTAAAATTTTGCTTGCCCAGTCCTCACCTTCTTGAACACTTCTTACAACATCCTCTGCTGCCTTTTTTTTTTTTTTTTGTTCTATGTCCTTTGATTATACAGGTTTCTTTTTTTGTTTTAGCCAAGAATAACTATACTTTTCTTCTTTACTGTATTCTGTACCATTGATTCCTTTTGTTTCATTACCTTCACTAGCTCTTGAGTTAGGTCTACCTTTTCTTTTGTGTTTCCATGACTAAAACTAACTTTTTCTTCTCTTTCTTCTAGATTTTCACCTTCATTTCTATCACTGTATTTTCCTGTTTCATTACTAAGTCTCTATTTTCTTTTATCTTTTCTTTTAACTCAGCACACTGGTTTTTCAGCACTTTACTTTTCTCTTCCAGATCATGTTGTCTCTTTTCTAAGTTAATCACTCTTTCTATAAGGTCACTTAGACTACTTTCCATTAGGTTCATTTTTCTAAGCAGCATTTTTATGTGCAGTTCCTTGTTTGTATCATCACTAAAACTCTGAAAAGGTGATCCCCGCACCTCCTCTCTGACATTCAAAGCGAAGCCATAGCCATAATTTTATGGATGTTTACCACTTTAAAATCCCTTTTTTTTTTTTATTATATGGAGACAGGACCGTCACTGACACACAGCCCTATTCCCTTTCAACACATTTCTAACTATATTCGGTGGTTGCTGGTTTGTATATACAGGAGATCAGCTATTCCATGTCCACTCTCCACCAGAGCGTGCACATGCTTTTGTATGTGTGTGTGTGTGTTCTCGGAATCCCATGAATGTTTTCTAAGGATATAGCTAAAAGCTTTCCTTGTTAGAAGTATCCAACTACAAAAAAATGGAGTTGAAAGCAAGGAAACATTATCAGGTATTGTTTGTCTTCTTGTCACCTCACCTCGTAAAGTACATCTGGCTCCTCCCCACAGAGACACCAGCATCTGCTCAGGGCATGGCAGTGCAACCTCCAGCGTGTGAGAGTGATGGTTCATACGCACGAGAGCAGCATGCCGGGGGCCTGTCCTGGTGTGTGGATGCCCGGGGCCGCCCTGTGCACGAGACTCTCACTCGGGGCCACGTCCGCTGCGGCAATAATGGTGATTGCAGTGATTCATTACCTCCGTCTATTTCATTTATTTATTTTTTTTTTTTCTTTATTATTTTCTCTACCCTCCATCATTTCTTTTTGTTGGACAAGTATGTCTTTGTTTCTTTTCTTTGATTTTGTTTGGCTCTTCTGGACAATAATCAATTCCTTTTATTATTTTTTCAAAGAAGAGCTTTTCTTTTTCTTTTTCCTTTTATTTTAAAAAGAAATAGAAAGGAATTGGTCCTCAGATGAAGTTGCAGATGAATGGCATGGACTCAGTCATCAGGTTTTTAGTGCAGTCTTTAAGAGCTTTAAAAGAAAATTAGACAGATTTCCAGATGTAGAATGGTGTGGAAATAGGTATGCTTATTTCATAGAGGGAGTGCCATGTGTAGGCTTGATGGCCTCCTGCACCAAGCCTTGCATTCTTGCGTTCATGTTAATCCTTTTCACAGCTTCCATTGTGTTCTCATGTTTCTGTGTATTCCTCAGGTCAGCTTCTGGAGCAGGTGTCGGTGGGTTTGGTGTGCCCTCACGGGGTGCGGCCGCGTGTATGTCGCTCTGAGTGCCTCCACGCCTCCTGCCAGGCTCACCCAGATGCTGTGTGTGTTGCTGATCCTTGCAACAACTGTCGTGTAACCTTCTACAGGTGGGTGGTGGTCGGCTTCATCTCTCTGGCCCAAGGCTGAGTTCAGACTGAGATTGCCGTGTGTAGGTCTGGTAGATTCTTACACCAACCCTTGCTTGTTTCCATCTGATGGCTTGGTTAGGTTTAAATCAATTTAAATCAATTCACTTCATCAGTTTCAGTATGTGCATCACAATTTGAAAAAGCAGCATAGTTTTGTCCAGAAATAGTCACTGTTTCAAAATTTATATGCTAAGGTTATTTCACAGATTTTCCTTAGTAAGTATTGATACTGTGGCTGCTGTTTCCTCAAGCAGCCACAGCACAGAGAAGGTCACTGTTCTTTAGGTGAGGAGGACAGGTGGAAGTAGGTAGGGGTGTTTGATCCAGGAACATCCAAGAGTTGGTCTGACGGCTTCCTGCACTCGCTGTTGTGTTCTCATGATGTTGTTTAAGTGTACTCTCACCTGAGCCTGTGTTCTCCCAAGCAGCCCCAGTGGGAGAAAGTTCACTGTGAGGACCGGTGCTCCCAGCCGCTGGCCAAGGGCATGTGCCGTGCCTCGTTCAAGCGTTACTTCTACAACACTTCCTCCCAGACCTGTGAGGAGTTCATCTTTGGTGGCTGCCTGGGCAACGACAACAACTTTGGTACCCTGGAGGAATGCCGCCAGGAATGCCAGAGTCCAGGTGAGGGCCATGTAATCATTATAAATATGATGATGGTTGGTGCACAAGGAATCATTATTGGTGAATGTGAAATTTTACTTATTTTTTCAGTTATATCCTTTGTCTTAAGTTAACATCCATTCTGGATAATAGGTTCTGGGTAATAGGTTATCATGGAACAAGGAATCATGATCTTTTTTTTCTTTTACTGTTTTTATTAATTCACATATCTATTCATTGTCATTTATATTTATTTCCTTATTTTTATATTTTTATTTATTCTTTACTTCATTTTCTTATTTTTTATAATGGATGAGGTATTGAAAATGAGTAGTAAGACCTGTCCTTTGTTAGCAGATATCTGCAGCCAGCCAGTGCAGGCCGGTGTGTGCTCTGGAGGCGAGGCACGCTGGTACTACAACACAGACACCCGCAAGTGTGAACCGTTCCTCTACAGCGGCTGTGGCGGCAACGGCAACAATTTCAGGGGCAAGAGTCAGTGTGAGGCGCGCTGCCCTGGTGAGTGAGACTGCCAGTGATGGCTATAGGGACAATACTAAAGAACTTCTTATCATAGGCAGATAGACATAAACAGATAAGTAGACAGACACAGACAAGATAGATCTGTTATACAGTCCCTGGATGCTTTCTCCAGCATAGCCACTCAAACACAGTTCCACAGATATAGCCACAAGAACAGTCTCTAGAATATACTTAAACAAACACAGTCTCCCAAACATTGCAACACAAATAAAACAACACAAATACACACTAAAACACAGTGTTTTTCAATTTTAGTGCTAATGGTTCAACTAGAAAAAAACTTTCTTCTCAAAACTAGGCAAATTGTATATTAACCCCTTCCCAGTGGCAGGGCAGATGAGTGTACTACCAAATTAAAAATCGTCTATATATAAACTCTTTTGACTTTCATTCATATGTCTGTACATAGCTTCCCAGCAAATAGATATTCCAGATTGACACATATGTATAAACTCTGCCGTAAAACTGAACTGTTGAAACAATTGAATCTATATATAGATTGTGCTGCAAAACTGAACAAGTGACATCTATTTATAGACTCTGCCACAAAACTTAACAAACAATTGAATCTATATATAGGTGCTATTTGTATTTGATTGATGATAATGTATGTCAATATTTTTATATGAATGTTTGGAGGTAGTCACATCTAAGATTTGTGACCTGGATACAATTAATTTACTTCCACTTTTCTTCATATTTTTCACATATACATTTATGTACCTATTCATTTTTACACAACACTGCTAGCATGTGGTAGAGTTTTTTTTCTCCTTGACATGGTAGACTAATATTAAAAGAAAGTGAAGAAAGTGGAAAAAATACAAATTTCCAATATTAGCTTATGTGTGTGGCACATCCATCACTAACAAAGCATAAGTAGTGACCAGCCTTGAGAGGCCACATTGGCAAGTGTTTGGGTATTTGAGATGCCAAATAATGAATTATTTCTTGAATTTTGTTACTTGTAAGGAATAGTCTATATAAAGACCGTGCTACAACTTAGTGCGGTAAAATCAGAACAAACGTCTATATATAGATGATCTGATAAAAAGTCCCAATTTTGAAATGTTTATATATACACTGTAGATCCTCCACTAGGGAGGGTTCAGTAGAACAGCATTAGCTTCATCCTTCCAGCCTCTAATTCTGTGTAGAGGCACATTCTATACCAGCAGCTTTGCCACACTTCAGTCCATCTGTTGCTTTTTGTTTCCATCCAATATTTTCTTGTCTGCATGAATACTTCATCTACACACATTTCCATCAGCATAGTGTGCACTTCTGCCTCCACTACTGTCCATTCTACAGACACATCAACACTCAAACTTCATGTGAACACCTTTTTTTTCCATAACTGAAGTCCTGTTGTGTACTCCAGTAACACACACAACCCACCTCTCACCTTGCCTCCACAGACCTGGTGCTGTGTCCGTACTGGTCAGCGGCCAGCATGGAGCCTGTGCCGTGCTCTCGGTCCAGGGCATGCCACAACCAGAGTTGCCATGGCCATCCAGGCGCCCTGTGCCGCGCCGACCCCTGCACCTGCTCCGCCACCTTCGTTGATGAGCAGGAGCAGCCACTCACCTGCCTCACCCCCACCGAGCCACCCAAGACCCGCCTCACCTTCACCTTTGAGGAGGTGAGGCACAGCAGACCACTTGTGCACTGAAACCTTGGCTCATTTCTGTGTGTCAGTGCCATGTTGCCAGTCACCGGTGGGGGATGGGCTGGCAGTGTGTCAGTACCATGTTGCCAGTCACTGGCAGGGGATGGGCTGGCAGTGTGTCAGTGCTGTGTTGCCAGTCACTGGCAGGGGACAGGCTGGCAGTGTGTCAATACAGGGGATCCTCATGATTCGCCCGTTTGCAGATCAAATTATCACCAATTCGAACTCAATTAATTAATACCCAATCCTCAAGGTTCGATTGACTGACTCGCCAATTCAACATTCATATCTTGCGCGCCACCCACCCGGTCAAATCCACCACCAGCCCAAATTCGCTGTCAGCCCGCCAGGCGGAAGTGTAAACCAACGGTACCCTGTGCCAAGACTGCCACTCATAGGGGAAATACCCTACAGTAGGTGATTTTAGCCTAATGTAGGGGGTAGGGGATGCCTATGGGGAAAATAGCAATTTGTAAGGGAAACTAGAGAGTTTATTGACAATATGTAGGGATTTTTTTTTTTTTTTTTTTTTCAAACTAAATATTTGTCTGGACACCCATTACAGTTTATGAAATATGGATTATATATATATATATATATATATATATATATATATATATATATATATATATATATATATATATATATATATATATATATATATATATAATATCTGATGCAACATGTGGGAGTATGGTGCAATGTGGTGAGGCACTCCATTAGAATGAGAGTTGATCACTTATTCCCACGTACATCGTCCAGTCTGACATGATAATATACTGAAGAAAAGTTAATTTTTCGCTACTAGAAAGGTTTTTTTTATTTCTTTTGTAGTAAAAGAATAAAACTGCAAAAAGTATAAATATGTTCATTTTCACACAATAATATGTGCATGTACAAAAAGAAATTTTGGGATTGGCGTAGGTGAAAATAGGGAAAAATGTGCACGAGTGGTAGGTGAAAGTAGAAGGAAATGCGCGTGAGTGGTAGGGAGAAATGAAAATTTAGAGTGGCAGCCTTGCGGTCTGTGCATCGCTTAATCTGCATCACTCTTGCACCAGCCGGCATTCCCCAGCCCTAAGAAGCACAACTTCCTGCCTTTCAAAGATAAGCTTGAGCTTATAAGAAAGTGTGAGGCAGGTATAGTTCACAGTGTCGTTACACTGCAAATGGGTGTCCTTAGATCAACAGTATCAATAATTTGGAAGAACAGGGACAAGTACCGTGAGACCACTGCATCATGCAAGTGTTTTTATTTCAAAAATGTACTGTACAGCACCCTAATGTGTTTATTAAAAAAAAGTTAAATATAGATGAGGTACTGATTTAGTCTAGGTTAGTGTTTTTTTTAAGATTATAGTGATCTAGGATGGAGATTGGTCCCTATCCCCCCTAATTCTTAAGTATCCTATGGGAAAAATTGTTTCATGATTCGAATTAACGCTGATTCGACTGATGAAAGACCGCTCTAACCCCGTTGAATTGCGAGGATCCCCTGTGCTGTGTTACCAGTCACTGGCAGGGGATGGACTATTGTTCAGGGACATGCTATCTTTGATTGGTACATTTGTAGTTCATCCATCCATCTACTTGTCCACACATTATTCATCTGCTAGTGTAGCCAATATTAATTCTGCTAATTATCTTTTTTCTATCCATCTGTCCACATGGTCACACATGATACAGCCATTCACCCTCACCATCTGCACCCTCAGGATTCTAGCACCAGCAAGGACCAGCAGGGACAGGAGGTCATGGTGGGTCAGGAGGGGGAGACGCTGGACACTCAGGACCCCCACGGTGCCGGGCCTGTCACCATCTACCTGGAAGGGGAGCCAACCCTCACACGCTGCCAACTCCTACAGCAACACCTTCAGGAGAGCAACTCATTGAAATATGTGGCTCAGTGTGACGAGGATGGCCGCTTCATCCCCTCCCAGTGCTACACACCAGGAGTCACCATAGACGGCTTGCTGGAGGAGCCCAAGTGTTGGTGTGTGGACGAGACAGGACACAAGACTCAGCCCACCGCCTACTTCACCAGAGGAGAGCGGCAGTGCGGTGAGCTTCTCGTTGTGTGTGTGTGTACATGTGTGTGTGTGTGTATTTACCTAATTGTATTTACCTAATTGTAACATACGGGAAAAGAGCTATGCTCGTGTTGTCCCGTCTCCATATCTATTAATGTCCAGCTTTTTCTTAAAATCATGAATATTCCTTGCGTTGACCACTTCCACGTCTAAACTATTCCATGCTTCCACCCTTCTATGAGGAAGCTATATTTTTCACATCTCTCCTATAAGTGGCCATTTTAGTTTTTCCCATGCCCTCTCGACATTCTTCCATTCCACATACACAGATCTTCCCTATCCATTTTTCCATGCCAATCATCACTCTGTATATTGCTATCAGGTCTCCCTTTCTCTTCTGTTTTCCAGGGTTGGAAGTTGCATTCTTTTCAGTCTGTCTTCATAAGTCAAATCTCTTAAGTCAGGCACCATTTTCGTTGCAGCCCTCTGTACTTTCTCTAGTTTCCTTATGTGTTTCTTTAAGTTCGGAGCCCACTGTATTGTTGCATATTCAAGCCTCGGTCTTATCATTGCAGTAATTATTTTCTTCATCATTTCTTCATCTAGATATACGAACGCCACTCTTATGTTCCTCAATAAGTTCAATACTTCTCCAATTATTTTGTTTATATGTCTCTCTGGCGATAGGTCATTGGTAATTGTCACCCCAAGGTCTTTTTCTTCATGACTGGTTTTATGTCTTCATTTCCTATCTTGTACATACTCCTGATTCTTCTTTCACTCTTGCCAAACTCTATTTTCTTGCATTTTGTCGTGTTGAACTCCATTTGCCATGTACAGCTCCATTTCCATATTCTGTCCAAGTCTTCCTGGAGTAGTTCGCAATCTTTGTCACATCTCACTTTTCGTAACAATTTTGCATCGTCTGCAAATAGGCTCACATAACTGGACACCCCATCCACCATGTCATTTATGTAGACTGCGAACATTACTGGTGCCAACACTGATCCCTGTGGAACTCCACTCTCCACCAATCCCCATTCTGATGGTCTGTCCTTAATTATTGTTCTCATTTCTCTTCCTACCAAAAGTCTTCCATCCATTTTAGTAAACTGCCATGCACTCCTCCTACCATTTCAAGTTTCCAGATCAGTCTCTGGTGTGGTACCTTATCAAAGGCCTTTTTTAAATCCAGATATATTCCATCAGCCCAACCATCTCTTTCCTGTATTACATCTATCACCCTCGAATAGTAACATATCAGGTTTGTCGTGCATGAACGCCCTTTCCTAAAACCAAATTGACACTCACAAAGTATGTCATTTTTCTCCAAGAAGTCTGTCCATCTAGTCTTCACCACCCTCTCACACATCTTAGCTACCACACTTGTAAGTGACACTGGTCTATAGTTCAATGGGTCTCTCTTGTTACCTGATTTATAGATTGGGACAATGTTAGCTCTTTTCCAGTCTTGGGGCACTACACCTTCCCTTAATGAGGCATCAATTACTTCACAAACTTTTTCTGCCAATTGCTCCTGCATTCTCTTAAAATCCATCCTGATACCCCATCAGGTCCCACAGCTTTTCTCACTTCTAAACTCCCCATCATGTTCTTGATCTCCTCCACCGTTACTTGAAACTCCTTCATAATCCCTTTCTGTTCCATTACCAGTGGTTTGTCAAAAGCAGTCTCCTTTGTGAATACCTTCCGAAAGCATCCATTCATAGCCTCTGCCATTTCCTGGGATCTTCACTGCATACTCCATTTACTTCTAAACTTTCAATACTTTCTCTATTTTTGATGTTGTTGTTCACATGTCTGTAAAAAAGCCTTGGTTGGTCTTTACATTTATCAATTATATCCTTTTCTTGTTTCTTTCTTTCTTCTCTTCTAATCAACACATATTCATTTCTTGCTCTTTTGTAACTTTCCACTGCTTAATCCGTCTTTTCCTTCTCCACCTCTTCCATGCATCCTCTTTTCTTGTTCTAGCCTTTTCACATCTATCGTTAAACCAGTCCTGCTTTCCAACTTCTCTATGTTGTCTTATTGGTACAAATTTTTCTCACCTTCTTTGTATATTTTTATAAATTCCTTCCACTTTTCATTTGCTCCTTAGCACTCTTGAATTTCATCCAATTTGTCTCTTGAAAGAATTTCTTTAGGTTTCCAAAATCTGTCTTGGCATAATTCCATCTTCCCACTTTATATTCTTCATTTCTTCTAGATTTCTCTTCGTCTATCACCTTGAACTCCAAAACTGCATGATCACTCTTTGCTAAAGGGCACTCCACCCTCATCTCCTCAATGACCATTGGCTCTGTACTAAAGACCAAGTCCAGTCTTGACGATGCTCCCTCTCCTCCAAACCTAGTATCTTCTTTGACCCACTGAGTTAACACATTTTCCATTGCCAGTGTCAATAGTGTATTTCCCCATGTTGTCTCTGATCCTTCCATTGACCAGTCCTCCCAACACACCTCTTTACAATTAAAATCTCCCATCATTATAGTTCGTTCACAGCCACCCAACATTTCTTCCAGACATGTTCCTGTATCACTTATCATTTCTTCATATTCCTGTACTGACCATGCATTTGTCTTAGGTGGTACGTACACCACTATGTAGTGCCTCTTTTTCCTTCATTAGTTTCTGCTCTGATCTTTAGCACTTCTGCCTTTCCCATACCTTCTTTCACTTGATCCACCTTTATATCTTTTTAACCAGCAACATCACTCCTCCTCCCATCTTACCTACTCTATTTCTTTTCCAAACGTTATATTTCCTTCTCCAACCTTCATCAGGTCTTCTCCCTCTCTCAGTTTTGTTTCAGTAAGACCCACAATATCTGATATGTGTGTGTGTGTGTGTGTGTGTGTGTGTGTGTGTGTGTGTGTGTGTGTGTGTGTATTTACCTAGTTGTAGTTTTACAGGGCGTGGGCTTTATGCTCGTGTGGCCCCATCTCCATACCTCTGTGTGTGTGTGTGTGTGTGTGTGTGTGTGTGTGTGTGTGTGTGTGTGTGTGTGTGTGTGTGTGTGTGTGTGTGTGAGGAAGAATGCTCATAACTCATTCACAATATCTGATAATTATTCCATCAAGCTTTTTGAGTTTTACAAGTTACAAGCAATACCTTGATGTGTTCTTGCCCTAACCTGGTCAAGTTTTGAGATTTTCCAATGGAGGATTTTTCTCAACATTATCAGTTTTCAGTTACAGGCAACCCCCGCTTAACGAAGGGGTTATGTTCCTAAAAAACGCTTTGTTAAGTGAATTTTTGTTAAGCAAACCAATTATAACAAGTTTAACCCCTGACTTGAGCTTCCATTGAGAGTAAACAAAGGGAGAGTGCATCATAGTACAGTAAAAGGTTTAATGAAAGTAGAAATTATGAAGTTAAACATTTAAGCAGTTTAATTTAAGACTAAGTCATTATAATGTACACTAATGTATGTATGTAAGTAACTTTATAATGTTGATGATCTTAAATTTATGAAGGGAGGGAGAGTGGAGCGGGAAATACGCTAGCTGGCAACCTGTGGAATGTAAACAAAGGGCGCATCATTGTACCGCATACAAAACTTATGTACCACATTTTCACAAGGCTTTCCATTTTATCCATTGCAGAGTCACGAGTTCAGGTGGTTCTTTTAGCTTGCAAGGAAGATATGATCTCACCAGCCTTCTTAATAGAATCTGCTGACTTGAAAATGGTAGACAGTAGATGGAGTCAAGCCATGGTGGCAAGCAATGCTATTAGTTTTCTCGCCTCTCGTGTCTATGAATAATATCCAGCTTCACTTCAAGAGTAAGAGACTTCCTGGTCTTCTTAGCAACGCTAGGCGACATTGCAGGGCGTTTTGGTGGCATGTTGAGCGAGGGAAAACGAGCTGCTGCGGACGCTGTTATTATTTTGAACTAGGTGCGCGTGTTGTCCACGAGAGGTGCTGGTGTATTCAAAAGCCTGTTGACTTGCATGATATGGCGGGGCTTTCAAATTTGGAAAAAATTACCGGGATAAAATTTTGTTAAAGCAAGTTTGGTGTTTGTTAAACGAGCAGATGGTAGTAAAAGGAAACCTTCGTTGTAGGGAAATTTCGTTGTGTGAACCTTCGTTAAGCAGGGGTTGTCTGTACTTACAAATCTTGACTGAATGTGTTGTTATCTTCAATTTCAAAAACATTGTTGATTACAAACAAGGATTTTATAGTTAAGCTTTTCTGGTAACTGTCTTTGGATATGATGATGTGAGTGCCTCAAGGCTTATGAGGGCCAACACACCAGCACTGAGACAATTGTTCTACCACAGACCCAGTAGCCGTAGAATCTGTGGTGGTGACGCTTGGCTTCCGGGGACGAGACGCTGGCATGAAGCATCTGGGCAAGGTGAAGGGCAAGGAAATCAAGGACCAGGTAAGGAAAATTGTTTGAAGGCAGAGATGAATAAATTTATAAATTCAGAATGCTTTTCATCATTTGAGAACATCCTGCCATCCTAGCTTCACACACTCTTCTTTTCCCCAACTTTCTCTTCACATTGTCTTCCAAAGCACACTCATCTACCCCAAAAAATTGAAATCTTTATCGGTATTTTGATGTGTAAATTACTCCTTATAAGTGCATAAGATGTCCCTCTCTATGCATCAAGAAGTGTATAATGGATTCAGATGCAATTCCTTCTTTCTATGTGAATTAGTGACAGATGGCAGATTCAGATGCAGGTAGTTAGTGGCAGATTCAGATGCAAGATGTTAGTGACATTCAGATGCAAGGAAGTTAGTGACAGATTTAGAGGCAAGGAAGTTAGGGACAGATTCAGAGGCAAAGAAATCAGTGACAGATTCAGATGTAAGGAAGTTAGTGGCAAATTCAGAGGAAAAAATTTGTGATAGATTCATAGGCAAGGAAATCAGTGACAGATTCAGAGGCAAGGAAGTTAGTAACAGATTCAGAGGCAAGGAAGTTAGTGACAGGTTCATAGGCAAAGAAGTTAGTGACAGGTTCATAGGCAAGGAAGTTAGTGACAGGTTCAGAGGCAAGGAAGTTAGTGTCAGATTCAGAGGCAAAGAAGTTTGTGACAGATTCAGAGGCAAGGAAGTTAGTGACAGATTCAGAGGCAAGGAAGTTAGTGACAGGTTCATAGGCAAGGAAATCAGTGTCAGATTCAGAGGCAAAGAAGTTTGGGACAGATTTAGAGGCAAGGAAGTTAGTGACAGGTTCATAGTCAAGGAAGTTAGTGACAGGTTCATAGGCAAGGAAGTTAGTGACAGATTCAGAGGCAAGGAAGTTAGTGACAGGTTCAGAGGCAAGGAAGTTAGTGACAGATTCAGAGGCAAGGAAGTTAGTAACAGATTCAGAGGCAAGGAAGTTAGTGACAGGTTCATAGGCAAGGAAGTTAGTGACAGATTCAGAGGCAAGGAAGTTAGTGACAGATTCAGAGGCAAGGAAGTTAGTGACAGATTCAGAGGCAAGGAAGTTAGTGACAGATTCAGAGGCAAGGAAGTTAGTGACAGATTCAGATGGAATTTCTTTCCAAGGGAAGTAACCGGAATGTTTACTCTGCAGGTGAACACGTTGCTCAAGCAGATGACTGCTGAGACACTGGAGAACGATGTGGGTGTAGTTGACCTGCCTGACCTCACACAGGTCAAGTTCACTCTCCTGGGCAAGAACAAGATTGATGTTGCATATCAGCTGGAGGAGAAGGTGAGGAATCAAGGTTTTCTTTTAGTATTACTTGGTAGTGGTAGTAGTGGTGGTGGTGGTGGTGGTGGTGGTCAGATCAGCTCACAGTTCCCAGTTAAGTGGTGATGATGTAGGTATGTCATCTTTCACACTGCTGGCCTTACTGATCAAGCAGGGACAAGGTGCAGGACTTGTACTAATAAGTATGATGTCTTTGTATGGCAGGTCATGCAATTTTAGTGTCAGCTTGGTTTGCTGTTTTCTCTGCACATTCCAACTCTCTTATGTGCTTTATATATATATATATATATATATATATATATATATATATATATATATATATATATATATATATATATATATATATATATATATATATAACCAAATTACTGCTGCATATTCTAATCTTGAGCATATCATTATGGCATTTATTTTTTTCATCATTTACTTGTTTAGATAAGCAAAGGCAGCTCTTGTATACTTTAGTAGGTTGAGTTTCACCTGTTATCTTATCAATTTGTTTTTGCTGGTGACACTTCTGAAAATATCACTCCCAAATATTTTTCTCTACTTATTTATTTAGTTATTTACTTTATTTAATCTTATTTATTTCATGTAAGGTTGCAAAGTTTTTCAGTGAGTGTTCCCTCACACACACACAGGTCAAGAAGGGAGAGTTGGCCCTTGAGCTGAATGAGGAGCGTCTGCCGGCTGACCTGCGTTCTTCATGGTTCCACCACCAAGTGTCTGAGCCACGGTGGAGGTTTGCCCCATCAACGCAGGGTCGGGCGGGAGAAGTGGTGAGTGCAGCAGTGACCCTGGAGCCACCTTACTTGGCCGCCACGGTGGTCCTCACGGTGGTCTCTGCCATGCTGATGTGTGGCCTGGTGGTGGCTGCTGTGCTTTACCATAGACACAAGACCGGACACTACCCAAAGGTAATGTAATGCCATCTTTCCGGAGACCATTCTGCAGATTGATGCTTAGAGAGAAGTGTTGATAGCTTTTCCTGAGATGCTTTGTGAAGATCAGTGCTTTGAGATATCATGATGGTGTGGTCTGAGTGTAGTAGTACACTCACCCTCCACTATCGTGCCTAATTGGTGCATCTATCACTGCACAATAGCTGAAGTGAAGAATCTATGGTAATAATTCAAATTGACACTAGGACCTCCAATCTGTCATCTTTTTGTCACTTTTTGCTCAATTTTTAATACTATATAATAGTTTAAAAATGAAGAAATAATACAGTATAAAAAAACTTACCTAATCAAGAATCATAATAACAACATAATGTGCCATCATAGTATCAATCATAATAACAACATGAATAAATGCTTCTTGCTGTTGCCAGACACTTATCATCTTATCCTGCTGTTCTATTGCCATGTTCCTTGGCATAATCTACCACTTGTAGTTTGTAGGAGATTGTGTAGCTCAGTCTTTTTCCTCCTGCTGCCATAATGGTGGTGTTCATGTGTTTTGCTGTGATTATGAACTTGGTGTTACTCCTCACCACTAGATGGCATTGAGTCCAGAGTGGCAATCAGCTGATATTTATAAACATGCATTACAGCTTCACAGTTTAGATTGCTTTCATTTTCCCAATAATTTGTTTTTAAAGTGATAATACTGATAATGATGAAAATACCAGCAATAAAGTAATGGTTCATTCAGTTAAGGTAGGTAAAAGTACTGGAAAAAGGTGCATCCTACATGCCGTCAAACACAGTACCTCATTGTGGACAATTTGAACCTAAGGTGGATGGGTAGATTTGGGAAATATGTGAAGAACTATTTCTCAATAAAAGTATATAGAGAAACTGAACTATCATGTGATATCATAGCCTGAAAGTTTTTGAATGACGGGCATGCATTAGCAGTAATTTCATGCATGATATAGAAATATGTGCAGCTTTTTAAGTAAGCGCGATAGCTGTAAAACGCGATAGCAGAAGGCGCAATACTAGAGGGTTAAGTGTATATGAGTAGTGGTGAGTTTGTAAAGAGAGGGCTTTGAGTGGAAAAGAGGAGGAAGAGGCATAAAGAATCACATCTGAATAAACTAACTCATACTGTACACATTGAAGTAACAAAGAGTGGAGAACTTGTAAAGAAAATGTGTGTGCGAGTATAATAAGAGGAGGAGGAGGAAGCATTAAAAAAATATATATATATATATATATATATATATATATATATATATATATATATATATATATATATATATATATATATATATATATATATATATATATATATATATATATATATATATATATATATATATATATATATATATATATAAATAAACCAACTAGTAACACTATTTCAAGAAACTTTATCCACTTTTCCTTCCTTTTTGTTGTCATAGATCAGTGTCCCTCTTACATAGAAGTATGAATACAAACACATTGACCCGGCACCCTCTCTCCTCGCCAGGACCCCCGTGGCTCCATGCAATCCCTGGCATTCAGTGAAGCATCCCTGGATCGCCGCAGCGCCTCACGGCTCTCCCAGCAGTTCCAGCCGCCACCGCCGCCGCGCAGACCCACAGTCACCACGGTAGAGAATGAGTACCGCAGCGGCCGTCACTAAGGCCAGGAGTGGCTGGTAGTCTCCACACAGCACAGGAGGCAGCTCAAGTCTCTGTCTGGGGATGAGTTGACATATGCCACATTGGGGAGGGGAAGGGAACAGAAAGCTGCTGGATTTAGCTGTTAGGAAAGTACTATTCTATCATGTTGTTTGTAGCTTAGTTATTTAATTGAAGTAATGGTACCATGATTACGGTGTGTTTGGAGTGGTGCAGTGGTCCATGCCTGCAATGGTGGAGGTATTGCAGGCTGGCACAGGGAGGGGCAAGTGATGCTGCATTTATTGTCTTCTTCATTCATTTCTAGACTCTGAGGTGAATTGTTCAGTCTTTCTAGTTTCCCATCTTTCTGTAACACACACCAAGACAATATATTATTATTATTATTCATTCTCTGTAAGCAAACACAACACTGAAACAAAGATTGATGTCCCTCAATGAATTATTCTCATTGGGAACACATGTATTTGTAATTAATTATACCATAAGCTAAGTGGAATTTCATTTAGAATTTTGTAT
Source organism: Portunus trituberculatus (assembly GCF_017591435.1). Taxonomy (NCBI): domain Eukaryota; kingdom Metazoa; phylum Arthropoda; class Malacostraca; order Decapoda; family Portunidae; genus Portunus; species Portunus trituberculatus. The sequence continues at coordinate 8,800,955 of NC_059264.1, read as the reverse complement.
CAGTAGCACAATATTTCTTTTTTATTGAGGATGACCATGTCATTTGTGATAGTATTAATTAGTGTTCTCTGTGGCAAGAGTTCATCATACCAGGAAAATATGTTGTAGGAGGGACATTGACAGCAACAGTGTGTCTTGCTTTGCCTCACTGCGAAGTGGAATTAGTTCTGTAACTTGCAGGGTGTCAGGCAGACCTCACTGGGGTGGGCCAGCAGGACTAGTCAAGATGGGGATTGAGGAAGCAACTATAAACTGATCCTTCAATATACTTGCTTTAGCAGGAAAGAACCTGATTTTAGTGCAGTAAGCAGCCTGAAATAGCTCTTGTAGGCCAGGTGTCCACAGTGAGGTGAAGTCTGCACTGTGTCACTCCACCACCACACCAACATAACTAAGGTAAAGCTCGTACATTCAACAAGACATAGGCTGAGGGTCAAGAACAAGATAAACAGAGGATTACTGAAAGCCCCTCCAGCTACTGGCTCTCAAGAAAAGAATGTCATCAGTGAGTCAATTCTGAGTCATTAAAGTCATCTGTGAAGGCAAGGCACTTAATGCTGAGCCTGCACTGTGTGCTGCAAGGTGCTGCAGCCAGGAAGCAGAAGCAGCAGCAGCAGCAGTGCCCCACATGCCACAGTGATGTAAAGTGAACACGTTTTTCAAGATTTTTGTGGCATTTTTACATGCTTGCTTACTGATATTGTATGTGTAGATTAGGTATTTTTCTAGCCATTTTTAAACATAGCCACCTTTGTACAAGGTTCAATTCTATATTGTACTGTATGTTTTCACTAGGTATGATATATATAATACTATACTGATATAATTATCATAATAGACAAACAATAGTGTTTTAGCAATAATAATGCCTGTATAATAAAAGCACAAACTACTATTCATGTTCTATGCACCAAACATTATTTGAAGTGGCCATTCATCTCCTTCCTTACTGTGTGTGTGTGGCTAAGCCCTCACTGGTTCTCTCTCTCTCTCTCTCTCTCTCTCTCTCTCTCTCTCTCTCTCTCTCTCTCTCTCTCTCTCTCTCTCTCTCTCTCTCTCTCTCTCTCTCTCTCTCTCTCTCTCTCTTTGTGATGTGTAGTGATCATACTGTTTTTCTCAACATTGATATTTCCTCATTAATTTGAATTTAACATCCTCATCCATTGAAAACAACAGCTCAATTTCATCCAATAAGGTCTGGGCAGTGTATGACACAAACGCACACACACACACACACACACACACACACACACACACACACACACACACACACACACACACACACACACACATGCCCGGTAGCTCAGTAGTTAGAGCGCTGGCTTCACAAGCCAGAGGACCGGGGTTCGATTCCCTGGCCGGGTGGAGATATTTGGGTGTGTCTCCTTTCACGTGTAACCCCTGTTCACCTAGCAGTGAGAAGGTACGGGATGTAAATCGAGGAGTTGTGACCTTGTTGTCCCAGTGTGTTGTGTGTGCCTGGTCTCAGGCCTATCCAAAGATCGGAAATAATGAGCTCTGAGCTCGTTCCGTAGGGTAACGTCTGGCTGTCTCGTCAGAGACTGCAGCAGATCAAACAGTGAAACACACACACACACACCTTATCTTTCCCTCATGTGAATTTGGCCTTCGCATTATTTTGTTTCTGTAATTTATTGTCTTTGTATTTCTTTTTTTCACCTTGAAGTAAGTTGATAGGTAATATAGATAAATCTGATTGTTATAATATGTACTGCATATCATTATTATCTATATTGTTGCATCTTGCTGTTATTTGTTTATATAGCTCTATTTTTCTATTGGTTGAATCATTTTGCAGTATTATATACATTGGATAATGATTATATTGGACATTTTGACATTTTGTTTAGTTGGTGCTCTGTTTAAATCTTTGTATATATATATATATATATATATATATATATATATATATATATATATATATATATATATATATATATATATATATATATATATATATATATATATATATATATATATATATATATATATATATATATATATATATATATATATATATATATATATATATATATATATATATATATATATATATATATATATATATATATATATATATATATATATACATGTGTGTGTGTAATTTTTTTTTTTTTTTTTTTTTTTGGTTGAAAATTGTTCATAATGTTTGTAATCTACAAGAAGATTTTTTTTCATATTGTAATTCCATTATTGATATAGTTATTGGTTGTCATCTGGAATGAAAAAGATTTGGCTAAATGTTAATATAAGTAGTTGTCAGACTAACAGATCATTTATTGTAATGTATTGATGTATTTATCTTTCAGAGCTTGAACATTTCATATTCTATTACTGTATAATTAATATTTAGCAATTTTCATGTTTATAACCTGTTCCTTTTATCTAATCATATTTTCCTTTGTTAGAATTAACTCATGAATTCTTAACCCAAACTACACTATTTTATATTAAACTTTTATTTAGTTATGTACTTCATTTCAGTAATTTTCTTTGCACTTCACTGCACTTCCTTTTTCACTTTCTAATATCCAGCATTGATTTAAGTTCTATATTGACTATTAATCTGCAGATCTTTTAAATTTCACAAATATACTTGTCCTACAATTCTCCCACTCTTAGTATTGCTTTGGTGGCTTTCATCACTCATTTGGTGCAAATCCATTCACAGAGGTTCAACATTGCTGGGGTTTGTTTTTGACTTAATTCCTTGTCTTTGTAACCTGGTATCTGTCTGCCTGGTGGATGGAGCTGTGAGTTTCTGTGCTCATTCCCTCACTCCTTCATTCCCTCAACCCACTCCCCATTTTCTCACCCATCATTCTCACTTCCCCATCAGCAAGCAATTGCTGGGCCTCACTTGGTCTACCCTCCCTTCTGTATATTTGTACATAATGTCAACACTCAATCCTGTCTTCCCAACACACACCCTCCCCTCTTCCTGGTGTACCCCAAAAGGTGTGATGATGATGTCCGTTTGTATCATATATTTAAGTTGCGTCAAGTAATAAAATAACACAAAGAAAGACTTCTGGAACTTTAAAAATCACCTCTCACTTCCTTATCCCAGGGAGTTAGAATGGAAACTGGTGGTAGTAGTAGTAGTAGTAGTAGTAGTAGTAGTAGTAGTAGTAGTAGTAGTAGTAGTAGTAGTAGTAGTAGTAGTAGTAGTAGTAGTAGTAGTAGTAGTAGTAGTAGTAGCAGCAGCAGTAGTATTATTATTATTATTATTATTATTATTATTATTATTATTATTATTATTATTATTATTATTATATTAATATTATTATTGTTATTATTGTTGTATTATTACTAACAAAACTCATTAGCACATTCCTATATTGTTGGACATTCCCACTTTGACACATGAGTCAAAACTCTAACTGAATTGCATTATTATTGAGGTTAATGCATTCTAAACTCCCTTTCCTTAGGTGATTTTCATTTTTTTTTTTTTTTTGTACCTTGGCCTGTAATATTAGATCATTTTCCTCTGATAGCCAGGAGTTTAAACTAAATTGTATTAGGCAACTAGACACAGATGCTGCATGTATTTAAGTTGTGTTGTTATTGAGGTTTGGGCATTTCATATTCCATTAGTTTAGTTTTGGTGTGGTCTTATTTTCTTGGAGTCATTAAACACTTCTATTTGATGTCCAGGACACTAAATTATAATCATTCCACTTGTGTTACTTAGAGTCAGGTTATTATTTAGAGTGTTTGTATAAGAAAAATATAACCAGTCATTTGAATATATTGATACACAGTACGAGTTTGTATGAGGAAAGATGTTTGTTCTGTCTTTCAAAAGATTTTCTCTGTGTGTAGATGGGCAGCTTTAGTTGTGTTAAAGTACCTCATCTCTTTTGCTGCAATCAATAGAGAGATGCTCAATTGATTATTGTGGCTTTAATGCACAAATAGATCTCAATACAGCTAAAGATATCTGAGTATTAGTTCATTGTGATAATAATCTATCTCCATACCAGACCAGCAATCCCACACAAGAGTTAACAAAGACAAGGCACCACACACACACATACACACAATGTGGATAAAACCCATGTCATGGAAATGGGAAAGAGTGAAAGACAGCCAGTGGGAATCTATAAGATGGGAAATGGAGTAAAACTGGAGAAAGTAAAAAAGGAAAAGGACTTGGGAGTGACGATGGAAGTAACAATCAACCGGTAAGCCATATTGGTAGAATTTTCAGAGAGACATAATTTGCTAAGGAATATTGGATTAGCATTTCACTACATGGACAAGGAAATGATGAAGAAATTGATAAATACTATAATAAGACCTAGATTGGAATATGCAGGAGTTGTGTGGACCCCCATAAAAAAGAAACACATAAGGAAGTTGGAGAGACTACAAAAAATGGATACAAGAATGGTTCCAGAATTTGAAGGGATGATATATGAGGAGAGACTAAAAGCTATGGATCTACCAACCCTGGAACAGAGAAGAGAGAGAGGGGATCTGATACAAATTTATAAATTGATTGATGGAATGGATCAAGTGAATAATGAGAAACTAATCCTGAGAGAAGAATATGACATTAGAAGCACAAGATTGCATAGTAAGAAACTGAGGAAGGGAAGATGTCTGAGAGATGTTAAAAAATATAGTTTCCCGCAAAGATGTGTTGAGACTTGGAACAGTTTCAGTGAGGAAGTGGTGTCAGCAACGAGTGTGCATAGTTTTAAAGAGAAATTGGATAAGTGTAGATATGGAGACGGGGCCACACGAACATAAAGCCCAGGCCCTGTAAAACTACAACTAGGTAAATACAACTACGTAAATACACTGAGGGGATCATTGAGAGCGATTGGTTTCAAAGAGCTCCCAGAGAAATACATCCAACAATAGACATGTGAAGATCTACTGACCTACATAGACTGTATATACAGGGGAGAAAATGGGGCCACAGAGCTTTTCTGTCTCCAAAGTAGCAAGATTTGGGTGCAGTTTGGGGTAAAAAATGGAGGGAGAGGTGGATATCGATGGTGCTGCCAGACATGTGTTTTCAAAACATTTGTCTTGTCTGGAGAACCCAATTAAGAGTTATTGAAACTGCAAGAGTTACTGAAACTATAGTAGGCCTGAGAAAGTTGGGTGAGGAATGTATTGACAAGAAGTTTTCAGGTTTTAGAGAAGAAAAGATAACATGAGAAGGATGGTGGACTTCTTTACCAAGTGGCTTGAGGCATATGCTCTCCCCAACCAAGAGGCAGAAACAGTGGTGGACTTTCTGGTCAGTCAGTTCTTCACCCAGTTTGGGATGCCAGTTAAACTGTACTCTGACCAAGGATGGGAATTTGAATCTAGAGGCTTTTCAGAGTGTTGTAAGCTGCTGGGACTATGCAAGACCAGAACAAAGCCCTGGCCTCCATCTCCAGTCAGATGGACTCATAATCGAGAGGGCCGGGTTCGAGTCCCGGAGCGGTGAGGCAAATGGGCAAACCTCTTAATGTGTAGCCCCTGTTCACCTAGCAGTAAATAGGTACGTGATGTAACTCGAGGGGTTGTGGCCTCGCTTTCCTGGTGTGTGGAGTGTGCTGTGGTCTCAGTCCAACCCGAAGATCGGTCTATGAGCTCTGAGCTCGCTCCGTAATATGGAAGACTGGCTGGGTGACCAGCAGGCGATCGAGGTGAAATTACACACACACACACACACACACACACACACAAATAATAATAAAGAACAATGGATCGAGTTCCTTGAAGACAACAAATTAATATCAAATATGAGGAGAGACTAAAGGCTATGGACCTACCAACCCTGGAACAGAGAAGGGAGAGAGGGGATCTGATACAAGTTTATAAATTGATTGAAAAAATGGATCAAGTGGATAATGAGAAACTGATCCTGAGAGAAGAATATGACATTCAAAGCACATGATCGCATAGTAAAAAACTGAGGAAGGGAAGATGTCCAAGAGATGTTAAAAAAAATATAGTTTCCCGCAAAGATGTGTTGAGACTTGGAACAGTTTGAGTGAAGAAGTGGTGTCAGCAACGAGTGTGCATAGTTTTAAAGAAAAATTGATAAGTGTGTGTAGATATGGAGACGGGCCACACGAGCATAAAGCCCAGGCCCTGTAAAACTACAACTAGGTAAATACACACACACACACACACACCGTCGCCGTCGCCGAGAGAGGATGACTCGTCTCCGGCTGTGGACGGGAAGAGGAGAAACTACCTATGGTGTTACAGGGCCCAGGTATCTCTGTGTTAATGTCCTATTAATGTCCTACTGTCACATAGTGTAGAAAGTGGGCCATTTTCAAGCGGGATATGGAGAGTGGTCCCTGAGCGGAGAGTGTGGGCGGTGATTGTTTTGGCCATAATCAGCTGACGATAACAATCAAGGCGTCCACGCCTCGACAAGACCGGGACTTTGAAGGGTTCGTGACTACTCCAAGAGGACTGGAGAAATTAGATATAGATGCAAGAATTCAGGCATTAGAAAGTAAGTTCCTAAACATTTTATCAATAGAAGATAAACTGGATAGAGTCATAGCGGAGAACGATTCCTTCAAAAAAGAGATCTATTTGTTAACGATAGAGAACAAAGAGCTATTGAGGGAAAAAGTAGAAATGGAGAAAGAAAACCAACAACTAAGGAAACAATGTGAAGAGATGAAGGCTAAACTCCTAGAAATGGAGAAGAAAATATCCGAAGGGGACTTGAGGAAGGAGGAATGCCTTAACCTAATTGATGCCAGGATGAAAGAAGTGAACCATGAACATCAGGAGGTATAAAGGTCCTTTACGGAGATAGTGAAAAAGCAGGAAGAGGAAAATAAAGTGATTACGCAGAGTGAAATGGTAAAGGCACTAAAGGAAAATGAGTATGTGGTGAGAGATATTGCTGAAAAGAAAAATGTGTGATCATAACAGGATTGAGGAGGAAACTAACAGGAACTGGCAGGATAGGAGGGATAAGGAAAATGACAGGATTAAGTCTTTACTGAATAAGATCTCAGTAGAGGAAGAGGGCCTATATGCTGAGGTAGAAGAAAGTGTGAGATTAGGAGCTTTTGAGGAAGGCAAGAATAGACCATTAAAATTGAAATTAAAGTCTCAGGTGGCAGCTGAGGCCTTGCTGAGGAGGGCTTGGAAACTTAAGGACTCTGAGGAAACCAAAACAATTTACATAAGAAGAAATATGTCACAGGATGAACGAATGAAAATGAAAGAGCTTGTAACTGAAGTGAGAGAGGAATGACGAAAGAACAGAGGAGGAAAAGACCAAGTTTTTGGAGGATGAGAAATGGGAGGCTAAAGAAGTGGTGGATAAAACAGACGGAATAGACATTACATGGAAGAAAGAGACTAGGAATGGAATACAAGTGACTTACATGAATATAGATGGATTTCTGTCTAAGAGGCTAGAATGTATGGATTACCTAAGAAATAATGAACCGGACATAATGTGTGGTGGAAACAAAGCTAAGGCCGAAATAAAGCTAGATTGGTTTGTTGTAAAACACTACAAAGTATGGAGAAATGATAGAAAAATAAAGGAGGTGGTGGTATAATGGTTCTTACTAAGGAAGATCTGATAGTGAAGGAGGTGAACTATAGTAAGAGAAATGAGGAAGTGATAAGTATGCTTATAACAGATGGTAAGAGGGACATTAATATTATAACAGTATACATACCACCCAGAACCAGTGCTTGGGAATATGAACAGTATCAAATGGTGATGAGAAATACTCTAGACAGAATGAAGCAAGAACTCATCAGAAAGGATAGAGTGATGATAGTCGGAGACTTTAATTGTAAAGAAATAGTGTGGGAAGACTACGAAGTGGTGAACGGTGGTGAGTGGGCAGAGGAATTGTTAAAGGTAGCAACAAATAACTTGATGACACAGTGGGTGAGATCACCAACAAGGTGCAGGGGACAAGATGTTGCAGCAAGGTTGGATTTGGTATTTACCAGGGGCATCTCTCTAAAGAGGAAATTGAACATGAATGTCCCTTGGGAAAAGCGATCATGATGTCCTAAGCTTTGAGCTGGATACGGAATTAAGCACGAATAAGATTGTGGAACGCAGGGAGGAAAAATTAAATTATATTAGGGCAAATTATAACCATATAAGGGAGTTCTTTAATGAAATTGACTGGTCCGTGGTATACCAGGAAAGGGATATGCAATTGAAATACGATAAATTTATGGATTTATATAACTCTGCTGTGAAAAGTTTGTGCCATATCACAGAAAGAGGACTTTAAATAATAAACAGTGGTTTAATAGAAATTGTGAAGAAGCAAAAAAGAACAAAGAAAAGGCATGGAAGAAACTTAAGAAAAACAGTGATGTATTATCAAGAGAAGTTTACAAAACAGCAAGGAATAGATATGTTGAAGTAAGGAGAACAGCACAGAAGGAATATGAACAGAGGGTGGTGGAAAACTGTGATAGTGACCCAAAATGTTTTACAAATTCATAAATGGAAAACTAAATATAAGGAGGCAATAGAAAAGGTAAAAATGGGAAGAAGTATATGAGGATGCTAGAGATATAGCTGAAATTTTGAACGACAACTTTTGCAAAGTGTTTACAAAGGAGGAGCATTTTATAGGAGAAAGGCCTACGGAAATAAAGCAAATGCAGGACATCATGGTTACTAAGGAAGATGTAAGGAAAATTATAAGCAATCTGGATATTAATAAATCAATGGGGCCTGATGGCATATCTGGGAGGTTGCTAAAGAATGTAAGGATCAATTGTTGAACCCGTATTTGATATTGTGGAAACCTCCATACGAACAGGAATAGTCCCGAAAGAGTGGAAAAGAGCTGACATTGTGCCTATATATAAGAATGGTAGTAGAATGGAACCGCTAAATTATAGACCAGTATCGTTGACTAGTATATTGTGCAAGGTATGTGAAGAAGTAATTAAAGCTAAGTGGAGTGAGTATCTAGAAAGTGAAAACATTCTGAGTGAAAGACAGTTTGGTTTCAGAAAAGGAAGATCGTGTATCCAATTTATTATGTTTTTATTCAAGAGTGACTGACATACTACAACATAGAGAGGGATGGGTGGATGCTATCTACCTGGACTTGAGAAAGGCCTTTGATAAAGTACCACACAATAGACTGATGTGGAAACTAAAGAAGATTGGAGGAGTAAATGATAAACTAGCAAAATGGATGGAAAATTACTTAGTGGGAAGAGAAATGAGAACAGTGGTGAGAGGAAGGAAGTCCGAGTGGAAGAAGGTAACCAGTGGAGTTCCACAAGGGTCAGTGCTTGGTCCCATCATGTTTTTATTTATGTTAATGATATGCCAGTAGGAATTGACAGTTACATGAACATGTTTTGGACGATACTAAAATTATGAGGAGAGTAAAGAATGTGGAAGATTGTAACAAGTTACAGGAAGATCTTGATAAAATATATGAGTGGAGTAAAGAGTGGCAGATGGAATTTAATATAGACAAGACCCATGTTATGAAAATGGGAAGAAGTAGATACAGACCAAACAGGGATTACAGGCTGGGTGATGAGAAAATTAAAGAGACCAATGAGGAGAAAGACTTAGGAGTAACTGTGCAAAACACTTTGTCACCGGAGAAACACATTAACAAGATATTTGGAAAACATATAACATGCTTCAAAATATTGGCCTTGCATTCCACTACCTAGATGAAGGAATGATGAAGAAGATATTATGTACCTTAATAAGACCCCAGTTAGAATATGCAGCTTGTGTCTGGTCACCGCATATGAAGAAAAATGTGAAGAAGGTGGAAAGGGTACAGAGGCTGGCAACAAGGATGGTACCAGGACTCAGGGAGTTAGACTATGAGGAAAGACTGAGGAAACTGGGGCTGACCACATTAGAAGAGAGAAGAACAAGAGGAGACATGATAACTATGTATAAATTGGTGAACAAGATTGACATATTAGACAGAGAGTTGATAAAGGTGACCACAAGTAATCATCTCCGAGGACATGGAAAAAATTAATAAAAGACATCTGTCTAAATGACGTGAGAAAATACAGTTTCCCGCATCGTAGTACTGATAAGTGGAATAAACTGAGCAGTGATGTCGTTGATGCGGTGTGTGTCAATCAGATGAAAGAGAGATATGACAGGAGTGGACAAGGAGACAGGACACAGAGAGCTTAGCTTGGGCCCTGTAATACACAAATAGGTAAATACACACATACACACGAAACTAGGCTAAGAACAGCAAATGAAGAATTAAAAAAGGAAGTAGTTAACTACAAGAAATTGATGGAAGAAGGACTCGGTAAAGCTGAGAAAGAAAAAGAGAAACTGAAAGATCTAGTTAACAAAGAAGAGGAAAGAGTACAAGACGTGATTAAAAAAGAAGTACAGGCATGGAGAATCCAAGATAAGAAAGATAAGGAATCAGGAATTCAGGAAGTATTTCAAGAACAGTTAAAAGAAAGAGATGAAAATATGACAAACAAAATTATAGGAGTCCTGAAGAAAAAAGAAAATTTAGTAAGAGAAATTGCGGAAAAAAAAGTGTAATTATTTTTGGCCTGAAAGAAAAAAAATTTAAATATAGACCAAGAAGAGAAAAGGACGAAATGAAATCAGTAAAAGACCTACTAAAACATCTAAATGACGAGGATAAACAGAACTTAGAAGAGGAAGTAGAAGAAATCCATAGAATGGGACCATATCAAGAAGGAACAGTGAGACCAATTAAGATACTACTAAAATCATAAGCGGCAACAGAAGAAATACTATATAGAAAAAAAACTCAGAGAAACAGAAGGTTGCAAAGATATATATATAAAGAAAAATAGAAATGAGGAGGAAAGAAAGAGACAACAAACTGGTGGCAGAAGCAAGAGAAAAAAATAATGAAAGGTCAGAGGAGGAGATGAAGGCATTTTTTGGAGAATTATAGGAGACAGGATAAGGAAATGGTATATAAAAGAGAAGGAAAAAAAAAATGGAGCAAGTTTAACTAAAAATGATAAGAACAACAGATTAAAAATTATGTATATGAACATAGATGGGGTTTATCAAGTAAATTAGAATTAAGAGATTACATAATGAAAGAAGAACCAGATATTGTATGCCTGGTGGAAACTAAGTTAAATGAGGCAATAAAAATAGACATAGATAAAAGGTATAATATATGGAGGAGAGACAGAGTGGGTAAAAGAGGAGGAGGAGTCATGATGATGTAAAGGAAAGAGATGGTGGTAAATCAAGTGGAGTTTGGGGAAAGAAAATCAGAAATACTGTATATTAACCCCTTCAGTACTGTGACGTATTTTTACTATGAATTTTAGGTATGATTAGACGATTTATTTACACTAGCAAGGTTCTATGGAGGTCAGAAGGTTTATGGTCCAGAATCTTTACTGTGTTAATCCCCACATGTGATTCTGAAGCTGTATATAAAAGCCTAATGATAATCTCAATTAATATGAAGACGTGTCATGGTACTGAAGGGGTTAAGATACATATTAATAAAAAGGAGTTAACAATCATTGTAACATATGTGCCACCAAAAACAAATTCATGGACCAAACAAGAATATAAAGACATGATAAATGACACAATAAGGAGTCTTACAAGAATCATTAAAGAAAGGAGAAAAGTGATATTAGTAGGAGATTTCAACTGTAAGGAGGTGGACTGGGAAAATTATGAAAGTGGTATGGGGGAAGAATCCTTGGGAGATAGATTCCTGAACCTAATGATAGATAATATGATGGTTCAAAGAGTAAAGAAAAACACAAGATTCAGAAGAAATGATGAGCTGGCGAGATTGGACCTAGTTTTTACAAGGGATATACAAATGAATGATGATATAAGACATAAGTGCCCATTGGGAAAGAGTGACCATGTAATATTAGAAATGGATATAGAAAAGGGAAAGGAAGATAGAGACGAATCATACAAAGGAGACCGATTAAATTACAGAAGGGCTGATATTTGGGGGCCGCCTTGGTACAGTGGAACCATGCATGCTATTTAAGAAAGGTTGAATCTTGTCCATGGAGTGTAGGTTGGGGAACAGTTTCAGCGGGTGAGCTTTGAGATAGGAAAAAGTAAAGATAAATTATAAAAAGACATGGTATAAATAAAATTTTAAAAAATTGTGAACCTCAAGAGCTATTTTAGAAAAGTAAACTGGGAGGAGATGGAAAACTCAGAAACGGTGCAAGAGAAGTATAATTTATTTTTGGAAATATACAAAACAGGAGTCAGGGAATATGTCCCAAAATATAGACCTAAAGAAGAAGGAAAGAAAGATTGGTTTAATGCAAGGTGTGCTAGGGCAAAGGAGAAAGAGATGGAGCATGGAAAAGGTGGAGAAGAAACAGAAATCCAAAAAATAGGGAAAACTTCAAAACAGCAAGAAATGAATATGATAGGGTGAGAAAGGAAGAAGAAAGGAACTATGAAAAGGACATTGTCAAAAAATGTAAGGAAAAACCAAAATTGTTCTACAGATTCATAAATGGAAAAATAAGGCAAAAATAAACAATAGAAAGATTAAAAGGAGAGAACGGGATGGTGGAAGACCCAAAAAGTATGGCAGAACTGTTAAATAGTAAATTTCAGGAAGTCTTTACTAAGGAATCCAAATTTGAAAGACCACAGGGTAATAAAGAGACAGTCTATATGAAAGAGATTAAAGTAACCAAAAATAAAAGAGTTGATGATGGAATTAGATGAGGAGAAGGCAATGGAACCGGATGAAGTCTCAGGCAGAATATTAAAAGAATGTAGAGAAGAACTATAGCAAATCCTATATACAACATCATAAAATGCTCAATAGAAAATGGAACAGTACCACTAGAATGGAAAAGAGCTGAGGTGGTTCCTATATATAAGAGTGGAAGGAAGGAAGAACCTTTAAATTACAGACCAGTATCACTAACTAGTGTAATATGCAAGAAGTGTGAAAGAGTAATAAAGAAACAATGGATTGAGTTTCTTGAAGACAACAAATTATTATCAAATAGCCAATTTGGTTTTAGAAAAGGTCGGTCGTGTGTAACAAATTTATTGAGTTTCTACTCTAGAATAGTTGATAAAGTACAAGAGAGAGAGGGATGGATTGACTGTACTTATTGAGATTTAATAAAGGCGTTTGATAAAGTGCCACATGAAAGATTACCATGGAAGTTAGAGGAGAAGGGTGGCTTAAAAGGAAGCACAATGAGATGGATGGAAAATTACTTGAGGGGGAGAAAAATAAGGATGGTAGTTAGAGATATGAAGTCCAAGTGGATAGCAGTAGACAGCGGAGTGCCACAGGGGTCAGTATTGGCGCCAATACTTTTTCTCATATATATAAATGACATGCCAGAGGGAGTGAACAGCTACATAAATCTATTTGCAGAACTGTGCAGAGTCATAAAACAAAACGAGGATTGTGAAATACTGCAGGAAGACTTAAACAAGATCTGGAAATGGAGTGAAAAATGGGAGATGGAATTCAATGTGGACAAAAGCCATGTCATGGAAATGGGAAAAAGTGAAAGACGACCAGTGGGAATCTATAAGATGGGAGATGGAGTAGAACTAGAAAAAGTAAAAAAGGAAAAGGACTTGGGAGTGACAATGGAAGAAAACTATCAACCGGTAAGCCATATTTATAGAATTTTCAGAGAGACATATAATTTGCTAAGGAATATTGGATTAGCATTTCACTATATGGAGAAAGAAATGATGAAGAAATTGATAAGTACTAAAATAAGACCTAGATTGGAATATGCAGGAGTTGTGTGGACCCCATAAAAGAAACACATAAGGAAATTGGAGAGACTACAAAAAATGGCTACAAGAATGGTTCCAGAATTTAAAGGGATGACATATGAGGAGAGACTAAAGCTATGGATCTACCAACCCTGGAACAGAGAAGAGAGAGAGAGGGGATCTGATACAAGTTTATAAATTGATTGACGGAATGGATCAAGTGGATAATGAGAAACTAATCCTGAGAGAAGAATATGACATTAGAAGCACAAGATTGCATAGTAAGAAACTGAGGAAGGGAAGATGTCTGAGAGATGTTAAAAAATATAGTTTCCCGCAAAGATGTGTTGAGACTTGGAACAGTTTCAGTGAGGAAGTGGTGTCAGCAACAAGTGTGCATAGTTTTAAAGAGAAATTGGATAAGTGTAGATATAGAGACGGGGCCACACGAGCATAAAGCCCAGGCCCTGTAAAACTACAACTAGGTAAATACAACTACGTAAATACACTGAGGGGATCATTGAGAGCGATTGGTTTCAAAGAGCTCCCAGAGAAATACATCCAACAATAGATATGTGAAGATCTACTGACCTACATAGACTGTATGTACAGGAAAATGGGGCCACAAAGCTTTTCTGTCTCCAAAGTAGCAAGATTTGGGTGCAGTTTGGGGTAAAAAAATGGAGGGAGAGGTGGATATCGATGGTGCTGCCAGACATGTGTTTTCAAAACATTTGTCTTGTCTGGAGAACCCAATTAAGAGTTATTGAAACTGCAAGAGTTACTGAAACTCCAGTAGGCCTGAGAAAGTTGGGTGAGGAATGTATTGACAAGAAGTTTTCAGGTTTTAGGGAAGAAAAGGTAACATGAGAAGGATGGTGGACTTCTTTACCAAGTGGCTTGAGGCATATGCTCTTCCCAACCAAGAGGCAGAAACAGTGGTGGACTTTCTAGTCAGTCAGTTCTTCACCCAGTTTGGGATGCCAGATAAACTGTACTCTGACCAAGGATGGGAATTCGAATCTAGAGGCTTTTCAGAGTGTTGTAAGCTGCTGGGACTATGCAAGACCAGGACAAAACCCTGGCCTCCATCTCCAGTCAGATTTTATGGTTGAGCGATATAACCATACCTTAGCAAATGGATTGGTCAAGTACTGTGCCGAAGGACAGCAAGATTAGGATCTCAAGCTGCCTGCTCTCAATCATGGCCTACTACTGCTGTCCACAAGGTGATCGACTATACCCCAGCACGTACACCTTATGTTGGGGAGAGAGCTGAGGCTGCCGGTGAATTTGGTCACCGGGCAGCCACCTGATGAAAGTCTGCCTACTGTCACAACAAGCTATGCATTGGTACTACAGGAAAAACTATCAGAGGTCCACAGACAGGTGTGAGGCAGTCTTCAGATGGCAAGGCAAGCCATGAAGCAGTACTATGACTGAAAGATGAGAGGCAAGCTACTCTGCTGGTGACTTGGTGTAGCTGTACAACCCTTGTAGGAAGAGAGGGTTATCTCCAAAGTTGCATACCCCCTGGGAGGGGCCTTACAAGATGGTGGAAGCAGTCTCCAATGTCACGCACAGGATCTGTCAAGGACATTGGGGTTGTAAACTCATCATTCATGTAGATCGTCTGTGGCACTACCATGAACTTGGTCATTACACCTAAGGACGTGGAGTGGCAAACAAGACCGAGGAGGAGGAGGAACACCAGCACAAGGAGGGATGACAGGATGAGCATGAACTGGCTGTACGGGAACCACAATCAGTGGGCCGCTAACCTATTTCAGACGCTGGCATTAACGGAAGAGGGAACGGAGAAGCTACCTCGGCAACTGTCCTTTCCCCTTCACTCGATGCTGGTCATACCTAACGGCACTGCCAAAAGCCTAGGTAGCTACAGGACTACTGCAACCTGTCAGATTCAATGGATGAGGATTAATTTGTTCATTTGTACATTTGCATTTAATAGTTGTGTACTTTTATTTTGCTGTGGGACTGTCAAAGAGTATGTGTGTATTTACGTAGTTGTATTTACCTAGTTGTAGTTTTACAGGGCCTGGGCTTTATGTTCGTGTGACCCCATCTCCATATCTACACTTATCAATTTTCTTTAAAACTATACACACTCGTTTCTGACACCACTTCTTCACTTAAACTGTTCCAAGTCTCAACATATCTTTGTGGGAAACTATATTTTTTGATATCTCTCAGACATCTTCCCTTCCTCAGCTTTTTACTATGCGATCTTAATTGTGCTTAAAGTGTCATATTCTTCTATCAGGATCAGTTTCTCATTATCCACTTGATCCATTCCGTTGATCAATTTATAAACTTGTATCAGATCCCCTCTCTTCCTTCTCTGTTCCAGGGTTGGTAGATCCATAGCCTTTAGTCTCTCCTCATATGTCATCCCTTCAAATTCTGGAACCATTCTTATAGCCATTTTTTGTAGTCTCTCCAACTTCCTTATGTGTTTCTTTTTATGGGGGTCCACACAACTCCTACATATTCCATTGTGAGTCTTATTATAGTACTTATCAATTTCTTCATAATTTCTTTGTCCATATAGTGAAATGCTAATCCAATATTCCTTAGCAAATTATATGTCTCTGAAAATGATTTGATGGGAGAGAGAAATAAGGACGGTAGTTAAAGTTCAAGTGGAGAGAAGTAGAAAGCGGAGTGCCGCAGGGATCAGTATTAGCACCAATACTTTTCCTCATATATATTAACGACATGCCAGAAGGAGTGAACAGCTACATAAATCTGTTTGCGGACGATACGAAACTGTGCAGAGTTATAAAGCAAAAAGAGGATTGTGAAATACTGCAGGAAGAACTAAATAAAATCTGGGAACAGAGTAAGTACTATAATAAGACCCAGATTGGAATATGCAGGAGTAGTGTGGACCACTCATAAAAAGAAACACATAAGGAAGTTGGAGAGACTACAAAAAATGGCTACAAGAATGGTTCCAGAATTTGAAGGATGACATATGAGGAGAGACTAAAGGCTATGGATCTACCAACCCTGGAACAGAGAAGGGAGAGAGGGATCTGATACAAGTTTATAAATTGATCAACGGAATGGACCAAGTGGATAATGAGAAACTGATCCTGAGAGAAGAATATGACATTCAAAGCACAAGAGAAGCTGAGAAAGGGAAGATGTCTGAGAGATGTTAAAAAATATAGTTTCCCACAAAGATGTGTTGAGACGTGGAACAGTTTGAGTGAAGAAGTGGTGTCAGCAACGAGTGTGCATAGTTTTAAAGAAAAATTGGATGTGTAGATATGGAGACGGGGCCACACGAGCGTAAAGTCCAGGCCCTGTAAAACTACAACTAGGTAAATACAACTAGGTAAACACACACACACACACACACTGGGAGAGAGGGTAGCCATCTCTTTCTGCTAGGATGAAGAACAGGAGGGTACTGTGTAAGAGTAAATAATATATGTGTATAAACACTATGTTTCATATAAAAGTTATGTTGAAGTTTTACGGGAGCGAGGAGCCACGGACCTGATAGGATGACGAACAGGAGGGTACTATGGGAAAAACATCACAGCTACATTCTCATGATTTCAAAATTATTAGCAGTCGTCACAGTAAGACTGGTGTAGAGTAATTACAGAGGATTTGATTGACATTAGTAATGAGATTACATTACTGAAAGACACCTTAAATTTCTGAACAGCTCAGTTCTCCCTCTACTGACTGAAGTGAAAATTTTGTTAAAACTTCTGATTACACAGCGAGTAAATTTGATGTTTTTTATTCATGAGCTGGCTGCCATCTCTCTCTCTTTCGGACACGTCTCAAGACATGTCTGTGTCTGTATGTCTGGTATCCACGTGTGTGTTTTAGTTATAATATGACCTTAATAACTAAAAACTTAATATTATTATCCCTGGCACTACATACGTGGGTCGAGTGCATGAACCAGCGAACGGCTTCGTGTGTGTGTGTGTGTGTGTGTGTGTTCATCACCACAGTCATCTGCTGGTCACCTGCGGCCAGTCTTTTCCCCTAAGGAAAGAGCTCAGAGCTATTGCTGACCAATTTGAGTAGGACTGAGACCACACCACACTCCACACAGGAAAGCGCCACAACCTCTTGAGCTACATCCCCTGTCTATTTACTGCTTGGTGAGTAGTTGCCACACATTAAAATTATTTTATTTTATTGAATTTATTATGCATTTACAGCATCAATCTTATGTAAAGGAAATAACAAATATAGAACCTATATACAAACATGAAGAACTTAATTTAACAATAGTCATTACGATCACTATTGAGGAAAGCGTGCGAGGATGTCATCTAGATGATCTGCTGTCAATAGGTGGCAACACATGTCGACAAGCAGAACACCATGGGGCAGCAAACCATCCAGCTTGGGGCAATGAAGACAGTGGTGTTCCAGAGTGTTGGCTTCAAGGGTTCCACACAGAGAGCAAGATGAGAAGTACTGCACGTCTGACAGGCTTGCAACCTCCCACACCACTCAGTGTGGTGGACACCACATTGTGCCACCTCATCATGACTCCTTTACGGCGGTAGGTACTTGAAGGGGTGGTAGCAAAAGGAGTCATAGTGCCTGATGGTGACACTTTCTACCCTCTGGAGATCACGGGCTTGGTCAACAGAGCAGAAGATAGCGGCTTGAATGCACATCAGGGCACCTGAGAGAGAAGGCACAAAGCCAACCACAGGAGGAGGTAAGCTGCAGGCTGCCTTAGCGAGGGCATCAACTTTGTTACTACTACAGGTTATATTGATGTGGGATGGAACCCAGACAAACTTGACATAAATATGACCTGAGGCCAAAGAAGAGAAAACACGCCTGCCTATGTTACCACATTGAGGGTTGACGCTAGAAAGGGCCTTGAGAGTTGACTGAGAGTCACAGATGATCATGGCACTGACACCATGGTGATACAGAAAGCTGACTGCATCCAGGATCCTGCAAAGCTCACAATATGTGGAAGAGGAAGAGTTAGGGAGCCATCGGCCCACCCAGCCTCCAGGCGGAGCGTCCATATCAGGGGAGAAGACAGCACACCCTGCCTGTCTGTCGCCTTGAATGGATTTGTCAATGTAAATGGATCGCGGCACGGGAAGGGAGGAAAGCACCGTAGCTACCATCTCTAGTGCCAGTTGCTACTGTAGTGCGGGGTGTGCTGTCGTTGAAGTTGGAGTGTAGTGCACCTCAGGGGCCAGCAACATCCACGGTGGGGGTCCAGAATCCTCCTCTTCCTCCTTCTCCTCTCCCTCAGGGATGATGATATTCATATCATGAAGAGCTGAATTGACAGTCCTGATGAGGTGAGGAGACGACCGCTAGTCTGTAGAGGAGGGATGTGAGAGTGCTGAAGCAAGGCACGTCCCACAAGTGCCACAACCTGCAAGTTGAGGTGCCAGCTGCGGAGAATAAAGACATTTAACAGAGAAACGTGTGATGATGTAGATAATTCTATCATAGAGAGGAGAGAGAGACGAAGTTCAGCTTGCATGTTGGCAATTCTAGTCAACATAGGGCAGCCACGAATGATTTGCAACACCTTGTTTTGAAAAACTTCAATAGGTTGTAAGCAATATTTCAGAAGCTGTACAAGAGCCAGGGAGAGATAATCGACAATTGAGCAAATGAACGTCACTTAGAGGTTCTTGCAACTGGAATAGAGATGCCAGTAGCATTGTGCAGGAGAAGAAGAATGAATACAAATACTGTCAGCATAACAGATGATTATTATACCAGACATATTAGACAAGAGAAAAAGTAAGCGGTGCATAGCGACATTGAAAAGAAATGGACTGAGGGTAGAGTCCCCAGATGGAAAATGGAAGAAGAGCTGTAGACACCATGGAAGAAAACCTGTGAAAATCTGTTATTGAGGTATTCCCTTATCCACTTCAGAAGGTGTTCCTTGATTCCAAAAACCAACAGTTGATCAAGGATGATGTCTCTGTTGGCCACATCAAATGCAATATTGAGGTCAATGAAGGCCACCACGCTGCTGGAGGAGAGGTGGGAGTAAAGCTCTGTACAGCAACGCTGGGTGCCCCGGCGTGGCAGGAAGCCAAACAGACATGGCGAGAGTTCAGACTCCAGCTTATAAAGAAGACGGAAAAGTAGGATGCGCTCCATAATCTTGCTGAAGCAAGAGGTGAGAGAAACGTGTCGAAACTTGTGTGTACCAGGCATGGGGATGGGAACAATGCTGCTGCAGGTCCAGGTAGGAGGTGCACAACACTGGGAAAAAAACAGATTATAAAGGCATAGGAGGGGATTACCAGGTACACGTTGAAGCAGCCGAAGAACAGAATACGTAATCCCATCGTCCCCTGGTGCTGTCGCCTTGCCCCGAGCCAATGGACATCGCAGCTCCTCCTCAGTGATCGGTATGGCATCCTCCTCCTCATCTTCTAATAACGCTGCCATCAAGCAAAGTGCCAGATGATTCTTCTGGGCATAGACTCCTGGATATGTGCAGGAAGACAAGTCACACAGGACTGTGCAGCCCAGCCATCCAAAAGTTCTTGTGTCAGTTCCCCGGGTCGTGATGAAGAGTGCTGGGCAAAACACCCTATTAATTTTCAAATGCTGTCCGTGAATTTCTGCCACAATTCCGTTCTCACACTCCCTTGTAACGCCACCAACTTGTCCCTAGCAGCCTAGTAAGAGTGCAGATTACAAGGGCCTGTATCCTCTTGAAATATGCACACAGCCTCCACTGCTGTTCTCTCAGCCGGTGAAATGAAATCGTCCAAGGTCCAGGACTGCGGCGGACGGCAACAACGGAGATGTGGCCTGGTGACATAACGGATGAAAAAATCATGAGTGCTTGTGACCAAAGAGGAGTAAAGGGTATCACGCAAGGAGAGATCAAGTCTGGGGAGTCAGGTGGACATGTAGGTGATGTAAGGGAGGCAGTGGCATAGTGGATAAGGTGGTGAGCGTGGGATCGAGCAGACGTTAACGTATAGGTTTGAATCCCACCACATGTCGCTTTGAAACTATGCCATTAGTCGAGTGGTTACCTACATGTCACCATGATACCCAAATTCTAGGACCTAGGTGGTTACATTTAAGATGATGGGTGGTGATATTTGGGCCCTAATATGGGTACCACTATAAATAAAATTGCCTGCGCCACTAATAGCCTCTCAGATATGTACGTGTGCCTGTGTGAGTGTAGAGCAGCGTCATAAGTGTATGATAGCAGCGTGAAAGAGAAGAGTGAATGATTGTTCGGTTACCTTGTTTCACGTGTAAATGCTACCCTTTGCCTGTAAAGAGGTAATGATTGTCTGCCTTCCCACGGGCTGTATACGTGGCGTGAATGAAAGGTTACTTGGTTTAGGAAAACTTGAGCACGGCCAGTGTGCCTCCACCACGCACAGCTCCCTGTACTCGCACCTGCTGCACCTTGTTGTCTAGCAAGAGTATACACGTTGCTCGTTGCCATTGTGTTTCCCTGTTCCTCGGCAATGATGGTGTCAACACATCTACGTACCAAACATGGCGCAGTGAGTAGGATCGCCGAGTGAAGGATTGTGGAACCTAAAAGTGACTGACAGTGACGCTGTATTGTGTGCGCATTTGTTTGCTGTTCTCACGCCGAGAAGATGGAGCAGCAATTAGAACGGCTGACCACCCTTCTTGCGACGCAAATGGAGCTGACACAGCAACAAGAAGCACAGCAGCGGGAGCGGGATGAGGCACACCAACAGGAAATGCGCACCCTGTTATCAGGGTTAACTGGTGCTCCGCCCTCTCACAGTACACGAGACGGTGAACCAGTGCAGAAAACTAAGCTGCATAACAGTGTGGTGACTCCTCCTTACCTCACATGGTCTGCTTCGCTGAGGGAGTTTGATGCGTGGTGGCACAAATTTGAAGGGTACGCTCGCCTGGCTAACATAACTACCCTCAAGCCCTCCGAGCAGCAAATTGCTTTACGTTCGCTTGTTGATGAGGAATGGACTCGCGCACTGAGGTATGGCCTGGACGTACAGCAAGATGCAGACTTGAAGACTGTTCTCGACGCTATGGAAGTGCATCTCAGGAATAGACGTAACGTTATACTGGATCGTCGAGAGTTCTACTTGAGAAGACAGGAAAGTGGTGAAAATTTTGACGAGTTTCTGTGCGCCATCAAGGAAATTGCTGCATTTTGTGGTTTCTGTGAGGAATGTATGGATAACAGACTACGTGACCGAATAGTTGTGGGTACAAATGATGAGGTAGCATTACAACGTATGTTGGAAGAAAAGACTTGTCTCTACAGAAAGCCATAGACATATGTCGGTCAACCGAAAATGCGGCGAAGAATAGTGCTGTGATTCGAGGATGTAGTGTGGGGAGAGTATCGCAGTACAAGAAGAATGCGCGGTACGGACGCCCAGTTTCGGCGAATAGTGCAAGGCCTTCACGAGACTGTGACGAACTGTGTCATAAGTGTGGCAGAGGAACGCACACGGGTGACCAAAAGTGCAAAGCGGCTAATGTGGCTTGTAATAATTGCGGTAGAATAGGGCACTTCGCGGTTGTTTGTAAAGCTCGTTCCCGCAAAGCGGCGCCACCACAGGACACCGGCACTCGTCACCGTAAACTCCATCGGGTCATTGCAGACGTCTACAAAGGTAAAGGAAGTTCACGACAGACTCATCGGGGCAAGATTGTAACCACTCATCCTGGCGGACAAGGACGTATTTCCTGGACTCCTGACTCTGGCGCCGAGGCCACAGTCATGGGTTGGGACGTCGCCAAGGCTGCTGGGATCAAGCAGGCTTTGCTTGAAGCAGTGACGGGCGAAGTTTTATACGGCGCCGGCCAACAACAGCTCGCTTGTTTGGGTAAGTTCACCTCTAATTTGGAATTAGGTGACAGGAAAACCTCCACAGAAGTGATTGTTGTTGACAAGCTGAAAGGGGCACTACTGAGTTGGTACGACTCAATAGCTTTAGGATTGTTACCACCTAACTTTCCTACTCAGATTCGAGCAGTTGAACATGGTACATGTCGTTCACATCAGCAGGAGTGTGTTACAGCAGCAGACCCACTACCCCAGTGGAGACAACTACGAGCCTTCAGCGACGGAAAGAGCACAACATGCCGCAGCCATTATCCATGCTTTCCCGCAAGTTTTCGGTGCTTCACAGACCTTGAGGGAGATGGATGGAGACGCTATGCGTATTCAGCTGACTGAGGACACTCGACCCTTCGCTGTGACTGCTGCCTGGACCGTTCCGTTCAGCTGGAGAGATGATATCAAGACCCAGCTTGATGAACTTCTGGACCTGGACATTATTGTTAAGATAAATCACCCTACAGATTGGTGTCATCCAATTGTACCTGTGCGAAAGAAATCAGGCGGAGTGAGATTGTGTGTAGACTTCACAAGACTTAACAAGTATGTTCGCAGGCCAGCCTACCCTATACCATCCCCACATGACGTCATTGCTTCGATGGGGACTGGATCGAGATGGTTCACTACGTGTGACGCAAAGATGGGTTACCACCAAATCAAAATAGCCGAGGCGGACCAAGATCTCACGACCTTTTTAAGTTTAAGCGTGCACCCCTGGGTTTGGTCTCGTCAGGCGACGAATATAATCGGCGCGGTGATGCAGCCCTGGGTGACATACCACAGACGATCAAGATAGTTGACGACATTCTGGCGTATGATGGTTCATATAAACAACATCTGGCGCATGTAATTGACATTGTTCAGCGCTGTGATAAAGCTGGAATAACTCTGAACAGTTCAAACATAAATTCAACTTTGCCCAGCTGCGTGTTGACTACTGTGGCTACTCTGTGTCACGCAGTGGGTATACTGTGGACGAGAAAAAAGTAGCTGCCATTGCCAACTTTCCCCGCCCACAAAACATTACCGATCTGAGATCATTCCTTAGTTTGTCTAACCAGTTAGGAAACTTTACTTCCAGCCTCGCCAAAGCTGTCCAACCGCTACGAGATCTGCTGAGGCCGCGTAATGTTTGGTGCTGGACTTCACAGCATGACATCGCGTTTGAGGAGGTGAAGGAGTTGCTGATGGCACCGCCCGTGCTCTCTCATTTCGACGCGTTACTCCCCACCATGCTACAGACTGATGCATCCAAGACACAGGGAATGGGCTTCGCATTACTACAACTGCACGGTAAAGACTGGAAGCTGGTTCAGTGTGGTTCACGGTTCTTATCAGATGTGGAAATACGGTATGCAGTGATAGAAATTGAGATGGCAGCCGTCCTATGGGCTGTAAGAAAATGTGGAGCTTTTTTGAAGGGTTTACCTCATTTCAGCATTGTTGTTGACCATCGACCTTTGGTACCTATTTTAAACTCAAAACTTCTCGGTGAGATAGAAAACCCTAGGTTGCAACGCATGCGTGAGAAATTAACAGCATACACCTTTACCACCAGTTGGCAGAAAGGCAAAGAACATAATATTCCTGATGCACTTTCACGCTTCCCCGTACAGGCACTTAATGAGGAGGATAAGGCTGCAAGTGATGACGAGGACCTGCTGCACGCTTTAGTCATCGCCTCTGTCAATGCTGTTACGCAGGAAGGAACCAGCCTCATGCCACTTCGAGACAAGACTTTGGAAAAGGTGCGTGCTTCTGCTGTAAGAGACCCTGAATATAGCGCATTGCGCACAGCTATACTAACAGGATTCCCTGAACATAAGCAAGAGCTTGTTGATAATTTGAGACCATATTGGAAGATACGCGACCAACTTGCAGTCGATGGTGACCTCGTTGTTTATGGACCACGCCTAATCATCCCCAAAGGCTTACGGCGAGAAACTTTGCAAAGGCTACACGACAGTCATCAAGGCATCGCCCGTACTAAGCGACGGGCCCGGCAAACCGTATACTGGCCAGGTATAGAACGTGACACAGCACAAGTTGTCTCCTCATGCCAAGAATGCCGAGCACTCCTACCGCGCCAAGCCAACGAGCCCCTCTGGCAGCACGACGACCCACCAACTCACGTGTTTTAAGTCGGTCTCGGCAGACTATTTTCACTTGGCTGGTCGCACATTTCTTGTATACATAGACAGGAAATCTGGTTGGCCTTGTGTATCATCCTGTCCACGATCTGCTAATGCTCACCATCTTACTTGTGAGTTGAGGAATTTTTTTGCAGCCACAGGTGTTCCACGGGTGTTGATGAGTGATGGTGGACCTCAGTTTGCGTCTTCTACTCTTCGACGCTTCCTGGCTCGGTGGGGGGTAGAGCACAGGATCACTTCGCCGTACAACGCCCGTGCAAATGGCCATGCAGAAGCAGCCGTCAAGGTGATTAAGAAGCTGATACGGACGACTTCTTCACATGCTTCCCTGGACGATGATGCTTTCGCTCGTGGGCTCCTGGAGCTGAGAAACACACTGAGGGAGGACGGACGATCTCCAGCTCAAGTTTTGTTTGGACATCCTATGAGATCAGCCCTTCCTGTTCACCATCGTTCATTTGCTCCGGAGTGGCAGTAGGCCGCTCTGGAAAGTGACATTAAGGCAGATCACCTCCGCTCCTATTCAAAGATATATCATGACAAGACCTCTAAGCCACTCTCTCAATTACACATTGGTGCCTTAGTGGATGTTTGGGATCATGCAACTAATAGATGGGGACTACTGGGCATTATTACAGGTGTTGGCTTCCGCCGTGATTATCTGGTGAAGATGGGCAGCGGACGCACACTGTGGAGGAACCGCAGATTTCTTCGCAATCACCAGAACGAGGGCGTGTTCACTTACACGTCACCCAGCCAGTCCCCGCCGAATGTTGTGGGGGAAAACATTCCCTCAGTGGATCAGCCAGAATCAAGGAAACTACTGGCTGACCAGCATCTATCAGCTTCCCCGCCTCTTCGTCGCAGCACTCGGCACCGCAGAGAACCCGACCGATTAGCAGTTCGTTGGGGTACACCTACCTACGGAGACGAGGAAGAAGACGACCGTGATGTTCCGGACAACCCTGTCATCTCGGGGGAGGTGTATGATAGCAGCGTGAAAGAGAAGAGTGAATGATTGTTCGGTTACCTTGTTTCACGTGTGAATGCTACCCTTTGCCTGTAAAGAGGTAATGATTGTCTGCCTTCCCTCGGGCTGTATACGTGGCGTGAATGAAAGGTTACTTGGTTTAGGAAAACTTGAGCACGGCCAGTGTGCCTCCACCACGCACAGCTCCCTGTACTCGCACCTGCTGCACCTTGTTGTCTAGCAAGAGTATACACTTTGCTCGTTGCCATTGTGTTTCCCTGTTCCTCGGCAATGATGGTGTCAACACATCTACGTACCAAACAATAAGAGAGTACATATGAGTACATATGTGCAGACTTTAGCTAAAGGGTGAGCGAGGCGTTGGTTGCTCGTGCTTATGAAACTGTCAAACCTTAATGGAAGGGACGCTGAGCTAGGCCTCCATGATAGAGGAGATATGATCCCGGAGGTCACGGGGAGATAAGAGTGTGTGTGTGTGTGTATGGGTGAGGGCACTGGCCAGCCCTGGGATAATTGTCATACGGTACCGTGTAAATAAATGCATGCATGTGTGAATTACTTGTAGCCAGCATTATTAGAGATATATTGGTAATTAGCGGTTAAGGTAGATAGCGTTACCTAATAAGCTGAAATAGACTCGTAAGGACATTGCCTGACAGGTGCGATGGCACAGGAGGCGTGGTTTGTGGGGCGCTGTGTGGCACCGATGAGGACAGAGGACTAAGGAGTGTAGCGAGAGACCTCGAGGGAACAAGTCGTACTCTGGGGAGCAGTCAGAGAGCGAACGAGAGACAGAGACAGTGAAGTGCCTGACGAACTAAAAAAGTGTTACCCGTACTTTGTTGCCGCTCCCTGCCCTGTCCTGTGTGCCACCCCCACCTGTTCCCGGTGACTCGTGTATAGTTGCTGTAATATAGAGAAATAAGGAAGAAGTGTTTCCTTCTCCCCACTCTGTGTGACTGAGCTGAGTGAGAGTGGGTGCTATAGCAGCAGACAGAGAGCGATCTGCCCGCCGCTCCAACCCAGCCGCGCCGCGCCACCCGACACACACGCCCCGAATCCCGAGAAGATTGTGAGGCGTCCCCTCCCTGAAGAAGAAGCTGAAGGAGGGTCGCAGCATTTAGTGTCAGGAGTGGGATCCTAAGGGCGTCTTGTGTGTTGTGGCGGAAAGCAAGGTACTACCTGACGGAGGTACAATGGCTGACGGTGAGCAGGTCGTGAAGAAGGAGGAGTTGGGGGCGATGGCGAACGTCATGCGAGCGACGGCAGGCCCAGTGAGAAGAATGAGTGCTCAGTCGCACGGCACTCATCCCATCGGCTCCGGGCTAGCGCCCGGCTGGCGGCGTGAGACCGACAAGACGGAAAACCCCCCTCGGACTGTCCCACCGCTCGCCCTGCTTGCAGCCGCCCCACCCAAGACTGCCTCCCTGCCTCACCAATGGAAAGCTTGCTCTCCCCCTGCCACCTCCCCGCCTCGAGCTTCCTCCCAGCCAGCGGCCGCTCCCTCTGCGACCCCCAGGCGGCCTAGACCACAGCAGTTCGACGGAAGGGTGTTGCTGGAAGCTTACCTGGACCAATTCGAAGTCGTGGCTCGAGCGCAAGGCTGGAGTCAAGAGTAGCTTGCCCTGAATCTTGTGACAAGTTTGAAGGGGCCAGCTGTAGAGGTGTTAAGACTAGCGCTTGGAGGTCCAGGACAGACTCCGAAAGAAACCAACGCTACCGACGGAGCCTGGCAAAGGACTGGCCCAGGAGAAGCAGAGCAAGGCCGTTCAGAGGGGCATGTTGGAACTGTAAGGAGATGGGACATAGGAAGCAAGATTGTCGCCGGCCCCCAGCCCCCGCTCCATCTCATTCCGCCAAGCAGATGGGGCAGTACGTGTACCAGCCCTGCTGCTGGGATTGTGGCCAACTGGGCCACCTCTCTCGGTCCTGCCCCCAGAAGATGTAGGCGGGCAGGAGAACACGGGCGGGAAACACCGCCTGGCTGGGGAGCGGGGCCACACACCAGCCGTCGTCACCCAGGCCCCACT
Organism: Portunus trituberculatus; assembly: GCF_017591435.1. Taxonomy (NCBI): domain Eukaryota; kingdom Metazoa; phylum Arthropoda; class Malacostraca; order Decapoda; family Portunidae; genus Portunus; species Portunus trituberculatus. The sequence goes on along the minus strand of NC_059264.1, from coordinate 8,773,150 downwards.
CCCGCTAACTGGCCGCCACTCTGTCGCCGCTGCAGTTGCTGCCGCCCTCACCTCCCAGGTTAAAGGCGTGATCGATGGACGACCGTGTTGCCTTACCGTGGATACTGGGGTGGGCAGGACGCTCGTCAGGAAGGGCGTCATCACAGCACGGAACCTCCCCCTTGCCCCACAGAAGATGTGTGGAGTGACGGGGCACTGCAGCGCGATGTGGGGACCAGTGGAGGCGCGGATAGAGGTGGGAGGCGAAGAGATGCAGCTACCTGTGTACGTGGCTGACCTGGAGGAACCCTGCATCCTGGGTATCGACTACCTGACGAAGGGCCGGGCTTGTATCGACTTCGGAAAAGGAACGCTGAGGGTACATGATACAGAAATGTCCTTACTCCCCGAGGACGCCTGCCCTTAGGTAGCAAGGGCCCGGTCTGCTGGCTTGGCCTCAGGGAACAGGACAAGGGGCGAGCAACAACGGCGCTGGGAGGTGAGCCGGCGCAGTGGACAAGTGGAGCCAGCAGGTGAGGTGCAGCGGCTGCCAGCCGGGCGGGCAGCGGGGAGCGTGGCAACACCATCCGCCACCAGCGGGCGGGCGGTGAGCAGCGCGGCGCACCCGGCCGCCACCAGCGGGCGGACAGCGAGGAGCGCGATACAGCCTGCTGAAAGGGACGGTGACGGAAGACATGTACCGGAGCACCTACGGGAGATGCTGCAGAAGAGTACGGAGCATCTGAGCACTGAGCAAGCAGTACAGTTGCAGAGGATGCTGTGCATGTACGCTGATGTCTTCTCGAAGGGAGACACGGACCTGGGCTGCACGAATCTGGTTCAACATCGCATCGATACCAGTTGCAGCCACCCAATCAAGCACGCACCATGAAGAATACCTCCCGCTCGACGTCTGGAGATGGAGAAAGCGGTGAGGAACTTACAGGCGCAAGGTGTGATCAAGAAATCGAACAGCCCGTGGTCTTCTGCAGTAGTTTTGAAGAAGAAAGATAGGTCGACGCGTCTCTGTGTGGACTACAGAGCCCTGAACGACGTCACAGTGAAGGATTCCTATCCACTACCTAGGATCGACAACACGCTGGATGCATTGACAGGTGCCCGCTGGTTCTCCACTCTGGATCTGAAGTCTGGCTATCATCAGGTGGAGGTGGCGGACGAGGATAAAGAGAAGACAGCATTCTCCTTTGGGCAGGGACTATGGCAGTTCCGCGTCATGCCCTTCAGATTATGCAATGCACCAGCGACCTTTGAAAGGCTGATGGAGCGGGTACTGGAGGGCCTGCAGTGGAAGATTGCCCTCGTCTACCTGGACGATGTGGTTGTTTTCGGACGCACCTTCGAGGAGGAGCTGCAGAGGCTGGAGGACGTCCTTCTGCGGTTGAGGAGAGCTAATCTGAAGCTTAGCCCGAAGAAGTGTCTGTTGTTCCAGCAGGAGGTGCCCTTCCTCGGGCATGTCGTCAGCGAGGACGGGTGCGCACCGATCCACTGAAGGTGCGAGCTGTGGCAGAGTGGCCTGTCCCGACCAATGTGGGCAAAGTGAGGAGCTTCGTGGGCCTGTGCACGTACTATCGTAGGTTCGTGAAGGACTTCGCCAGCATAGCGGCGCCCTGCACCACCTGACAAGAAAAGGGGCCCGATTTTGCTGGGATGCTGGGTGTCAGACAGCCTTTGAGCGGCTGAAGGAGGCGCTGGTGAACGCTCCTGTGCTGCCATACCCGGACCCCGCTTGCCCGTACGTCGTGGATTGTGACGCTAGTGCTGAGGGCGTGGGAGCGGTGCTGTCGCAGCTGAAGGACGGACGCGAGCATGTGGTGGCGTACTATAGTAACAAGTTCAGTCACGCGGAGAGAAATTACTGTGTCACGCGGAAGGAACTTCTGGCGGTGGTGAAGAGTCTAGAAAACTTTCACCCGTACCTGTATGGGGCAAAGTTTACTGTGAGGACGGACCACGCAGCCCTGCGGTGGTTGAAGACGATGAAGAATCCTGAGGGGCAGTTGGCGAGGTGGATCGGCAGGCTGGAGCAGTACGATTACTGCGTCGAGCACCGCCCTGGGAGAGTCCACAGCAACGCTGACAGCCTCAGCAGACGTCCATGTGAGCCTGAGTGTCACCATTGCAGCAGGAAGGAGCCAGAAGAAGTCTGCAGGTTGACACGGGTCCATGGCGCGGAAGGTGACGGAGACACGCTTCTGCAGGAGGCGCAGAGGAAGGACCCGGATCTCCACCCAGTAGTAAAGTGGCTGGAGGAAGGTCAAGGTCGCCCTGGCGAGCAAGAAGTGGCAGCCCTGAGCCCAGCTACGAGATTCTACTGGAGGCAGTGGGACACGCTGAAATTGAGTAGAGGAGTACTGGTGAAGAAGTGGCTGACACCTGACGGAGGGATGATGTACTGGCAGACAGTCATTCCTCGTGATATGAGAGCTAGCCTGATGCGGGAGATGCATGAGGGCGTCGCCAGTGGGCATCTAGGAGTGAAGAAGACACTCAGTCGTCTACGACAGCGGTTCTACTGGCTGGGGATGCGCAAGGATGTACAAGAATGGTGCCGAGTGTGCGACACCTGTAACGCCAAGAAGGGACCAGCACGGAAGGGTAGAGCGCCGCTACAGCTGTATCAGGTGGGAGCCCCGATAGAGCGAGTAGCAGTAGACATCGTGGGGCCGCTACCCGCGACTGCAGCTGGCAATCGTTACATCTGTGTTGCCATGGACTACTTCACGAAATGGCCCGAGGCGTATGCACTGCCGAACCATGAAGCAGTGACTGTAGCATAAGGAGGTACTGGTGGAGCAGTTCTTCACCAGGTTTGGTGTGCCTGGCGAGCTGCATTCCGATCAAGGCCGCGAGTTTGAGTCGGAGGTATTCGGCGAGTGTTGCCAGCTAATGGGCCTGCGGAAGACGAGGACAACACCACTGAGGCCGCAGTCTGACGGGATGGTGGAGCGCTTCAACAGGACACTGGCTCAGGAACTGGCCAAATACTGTACAGAGGGACAGACAGAGTGGGACCGGAAGCTTCCCGCTCTGCTCATGGCATACAGGTCTGCCGCGCACGAGGCCACCACCTACACGCCGGCCCGGCTTATGATGGGCCGGGAGCTTCGCCTGCTGGTGGACTTGACAACAGGACGCCCTCCAGATGAAGAACTGCCTACTGTGGCCACGGACTACGCCATAGCACTGCAGGAGCGGCTAGTGGAGGCTCATCATCAGGTGCGAGGACGACTTAAGCTGGCGGGCGAGGCCATGAGGCACCGCTATGACCGGGGAAGTCGCGCGGCTGAGTTTGCAGCTGGCGACAAGGTGTGGCTTTACAACCCCCGCCGGCGGAAAGGTCTCTCACCGAAGCTGCAGAGCCCCTGGGAGGGGCCATACACTGTCATCGAGAAGGTGTCGGAGGTAACCTTCCGTATTCGTCGAGGACAACGCGGGAAGCCCAAGATAATTCATGCTGACTGACTGTGGAGATACCACGGGCCAGGGAAGTTCACCTGGGGCCAAGCCCCGTTTGACAACAGCAGTGAGGAGGAGGACGCAGTCCTTGACATAGTAGCAGAGGACGTAACGGGGCCTGACGCCGGTCTCATGGGCAGCGAGGACGGTGGAGCAGGGATGAGCGGGGATGAGGAAGCTGAGTCAGGAGTGGGTGACTCACCGCCAGCCGCCGCCCACCCCGCCAGCACCGACCACCACGGAGATTGCAGGACTATATTCTAGATGAGGAAACAGATTTGAGTAGCTAGGATGTAAAATGTGGAGGACGAGACTAGGGAAATAGTCGAGACGACTATTTATGTGGGAGGGGGCAGTGTTGCAAAGGTGTATTGCAGCAGCCTCCCAGATATGTACGTGTGCCTGTGTGTGAGTGTGAAGCAGCGTCATAAGAGAGTACATATGGGTAGTACATATGAGTACATATGTGCAGACTTTAGCTAAAGGGTGAGCGAAGTGTTGGTTGCTCGTGTTTATGAAACTGTCACACCTTAATGGAAGGGACGCTGAGCTAGGCCTCCATGACGGAGGAGATATGACCCCGGAGGTTCACGGGGAGATAAGAGTGTGTGTGTGTGTGTGTGTGTGTGTGTATGGCTGAGGGCACTGGCCAGCCCTGGGATAATTGTCATACGGTACCGTGTAAATAAATGCATGCATGTGTGAATTACTTGTAGCCAGCATTATTAGGATATATTGGTAATTAGCGGTTAAGGTAGATAGCGTTACCTAATAAGCTGGAATAGACTCGTAAGGACATTGCCTGACAGGTGCGACGGCACAGGAGGCGTGGTTTGTGGGGCACTGTGTGGCACCGACGAGGACAGAGGACAGGATACACCTCTGCCTGGTACTGGTGTCCGTAGCGCCTCTCCAAGACGCCCACTACGTCAGTGTAGGATTTCTGTTGTGCAGGTGTTAACTGACTTAACACCTCCACGGCTGGCCCCTTCAAACTTGTCACAAGATTCAGGGCGCGCTCCTCTTGACTCCAGCCTTGCGCTCGAGCCACGACTTCGAATTGGGCCAGGTAAGCCTCCAGCGACACCCTTCCGTCGAACTCCTGTGGTCTAGTCCGCCTGGGGGGCGCAGAGGGGGCGGCCACTGGCTGGGAGGAAGTTCGAGGCGGGGAGGCGGCAGGGGGAGAACGAGCTTTCCGTTGGTGAGGCAGGGAGGCAGTCTTGGGTGGGGCGGCTGCGGGCAGGGCTAGCGGAGGGCAGGGCGGGAAGACAGTCCGAGGGGAGTTTTCCGTCTCGTCACCCTCAGACTCCTCGTCGGTTTCATCCCGCCAGCCGGACGCTAGCCCAGAGCCGACGGGATGAGCGCTGTGCGATTGAGCACTCATTCTTCTCACTGGGCCTGCCGTCGCTCACATGGCATCCGCCATCGCCCCCAACTCCTCCTTCATCTCCTCCTTCAGCGTCGCACATTGGAGTTCGTTTTCGTGTCTGACGGTAATCAATCCCTGTCCGACGGTAGTCACTTCGTGCCTGACGGTAGTCAATTCCTGCTGGATCGCCACCAACATACACATGAGTTCAGCCATTAAGGGCGGCTCCTCGCCCACAACTTCCTTCTTCACGATCTGCTCGCCTTCAGCCATTGTACCTCCGTCAGGTAGTACTTTGCCTTCCGCCACAACACACAAGACGCCCTTAGGATCCCACTCCTGACACCAAGTGCTGCGACCCTCCTTCAGCCTCTTCTTCAGGGAGGGGACGCCTCACAATCTTCTTGGGATTCGGGGCGTGTGTGTCGGGGAGAAGGACTTTACCTGGGTGGCGCGGCGCGGCTGGGGTAGAGCGGCGGGCAGAGCGCTCTCTTATGCCTGGCTGTCTGCTGCTATAGCACCCACTCTCACTCAGCTCAGTCACACAGAATGGGGAGAAGGAAACACTTCTTCCTTATTTCTCTATATTACAGCAACTGTACACGAGTCACCGGGAGCAGGTGGCGGCGGCACACAGGACGGGGCAGGGGGCGACAACAAAGTACGGGTAACGCTTTGTTAGTTCGTCAGGCACTTCACTGTCTCTTGTCTCTCGTTCGCTCTCTGACTGCTCCCCAGAGTACGACTTGTTCCTTGGAAGTCTCTTGCTACACTCCTGTCCTCTTTCCTCGTCGGTGCCACACAGTGCCCCACAAACCACACCTCCTGTGCCGTCGCACCTGCCAGGCAATGTCCTTACGAGTCTATTTCAGCTAATTAGGTAACGCTATCTACCTTAACCGCTAATTACCAATATATCCCTGATAATGCTGGCTACAAGCAATTCACACATGCATGCATTTATTTACACGGTACTGTATGACAATTATCCCAGGGCTGGCCAGTGCCCTCACACACACACACACACACACACACACACACACACACTCTTATCTCCCCGTGACCTCCGGGGTCACATCTCCTCCGTCATGGAGGCCTAGCTCAGCGTCCCTTCCATTAAGATTAAGGTGTGACAGTTTCATAAACACGAGCAACCAACACCTCACTCACCCTTTAGCTAAAGTCTGCATATGTACTCATATGTACTACCCATATGTACTCTCTTATGACGCTGCTCCACACTCACACAGGCACACGTACATATCTGGGAGGCTGCTGCAATACACCTTCGCAACAATGTATATATATATATATATATATATATATATATATATATATATATATATATATATATATATATATATATATATATATATATATATATATATATATATATATATATATATATATATATATATATATATATATATATATATATATATATATATATATATATATATATATATATATATATATATATATATATATATATATATATATATATATATATATATATATATATATATATATATATATATATATATATATATATATATATATATATATATATATATATATATATATATATATATATATATATATATATATATATATATATATATATATATATATATATATATATATATATATATATATATATATATATATATATATATATATATATATATATATATATATATATATATATATATATATATATATATATATATATATATATATATATATATATATATATATATATATATATATATATATATATATATATATATATATATATATATATATATATATATATATATATATATATATATATATATATATATATATATATATATATATATATATATATATATATATATATATATATATATATATATATATATATATATATATATATATATATATATATATATATATATATATATATATATATATATATATATATATATATATATATATATATATATATATATATATATATATATATATATATATATATATATATATATATATATATATATATATATATATATATATATATATATATATATATATATATATATATATATATATATATATATATATATATATATATATATATATATATATATATATATATATATATATATATATATATATATATATATATATATATATATATATATATATATATATATATGTATATGTTGACGTTTTTAAAGTGCAATATCATTGGCTATCATTATCAAAATCAAATGTTATAGCCTATACTCTTCTACTGATTGGCCAAACCGGAGTCAGCTGGCAGCTGTGTTCCTTTCTTTTGGATAGTAGGACGGAAGGGACTTCGGCGGGTCTTAATTTTTGTTGTGAGAATAAGCTATACCCCTTTATATTCATTATTTACAGATTTGAAGAAATTTTTCAATGAGGGGGGAAATTTTTTCTGTCTTCTAAGGAAATATCACATAAAACAATAATGATGAAACACCTGCTGGTTACCGTTGCCGCAGCCCGCAGCTATAGTACCGCACACCACAAACTGGAAGGGGTTACCGCCCGCCGCGCCCGGCCACATTCAAACTACAAGATAAGGAACGTGTGTTAGTGTTTTGCTTTTGTTAACATTTCCCGGCATTTTACAAGATGGCGACAGTCGTATCGAGAAAAGAGAGGCACTGATAAGTCTTCCAAATGCTTAGGTAAATAAGGAAACCTAGTAGCCGCTGACCAAAACAAACTTGAAACATCAAGCTCTCAGGACTCAGGACAAGCATCATGGAGGTGGAGACTGTAGCTGCGGAGATCAGATACTCCCTTAAGGTACCAAACCTGTCCAGTTACTGTGAAGGGAATGAATTATATACGGAATTCTCCTTGTCAGTGTGCGGGCTACGGTCAAGATGGGCAGTGAAGGTCCAGCCCTTCCTCTCCTCTAAGCCCAACAAGCCACACCCTCTTAACAGCGACATTGGCATCACTCTCTCGTGTCTTGGAAGCAGCATCACCAACCCTGACATCGATATTTATTGCAGCATTGTTGGCAGGGGAGAGGAACATGAGAGTAAGCTGGAGTTGGTGAAAGAGGAGGAGGATGGAAAGGCCACACAGTACTGTACTTGGCAGGGTGTGTTGGTGCCCCGTCTGGCTCTGCACGTGTATGATCTGCTGCCCCACGATCAGCTGACGGCTCTTTTACGATTTGTGATCAGAACGGATGATGTTTGGGGAAATGATGATCCTTTGGAGGAACTAAGTACCCAGATAGGAAAGTTGAGGAAAGGTAAATGCCCTGGTGATGTTAGTATTTTGACGTCAGATGGTGTGACTATATGTGCCCACAGTCATGTCCTTCACGCCCGCTCCAGCCTGTTAAGGGAAAGAATTCTAGATGTTCCGGAAGAAATTACATCACTTAGTATTAAGAAACACCAAATGAAAGAAAATGTATCGGAAATAGACTCACAGACGCCCCTGAGCAGTTTTTTCGGGAGTGACGTGTCATCTTCAGGTTACACCAGTAACACTTTATCATCCACAAACTCCACAAGCATGTCACTTAATGTTTCCAGCCCAAACCACCCCAAATCAGTCAACATTTCCAGCCCACTCCAGCCAAAGTCAGCTAACCTCTTCAGTCCAAACTGCAACAAATTGGCTAAAGTTTCCAGTCCATACCGCCCCAAGTCGGCGAACATTTCCAGTCCGTCCATCTCTAGGTCGCCACTGAGAACTGACAGGGTTACACCAAGGTCTGGAGGTCGTGTGACTGTCGCCTCCCCTGGCCGCCTCCTTACCCCTTCACACTCCACCGGACAGAGGCGTTGCCATGGTGGAATCTCCTCATCTGCACCGGCAGACAAGAGACCTTACTCTCCATCCAAGGTCTCCCCCAGTAAGCGTCTGTCACCCAAGGTTAGTCAAGACATGCCCTGCCATAGAATCCTGCAGTGGGAAGATCAGTTGCCCAAGTCAAGACAACCATCACCGCTCCCTCCTCTTTTCTGTGACTCGGTAAATTCCTCCTCATCCAGCTCTGCATTCAGCAAATCTGCCTTGAAGGAACTAGAGTTGAATATCCAGAGGTCGCCTGGTAGAGATCATACTGTCAAACTGAACATGTCTGCCTCTGTCGCTGAGGCAATGCTGGATTGGATTTATACTGGTAAGTATGACCGAACTATCCCTGCTACTGTGTATTTACCTAGTTGTATTTACCTAGTTGTAGTTTTACAGGGCCTGGACTTTACGCTCATGTGGCCCTGTCTCCATATCTACACTTATCCAATTTTTCTTTAAAGCTATGCACACTCTTTGCTGACACCACTTCCTCACTCAAACTGTTCCAAGTCACAACACATGTTTGCAGGAAACTATATTTTTTAACATCTCTCAGACATCTTCCCTTCCTCAGTTTTTTACTATGTGATCTTGTGTTTCTAATGTCATATTCTTCTCTCAGAATCAGTTTCTCATTATCCACTTGGTCCATTCCGTTAATCAATTTATAAACTTATATCAGATCCCCTCTCTCCCTTCTCTGTTCCACGGTTGGTAGATCCATAGCCTTTAGTCTCTCTTCATATGTCAATCCTTCAAATTCTGGAACCATTCTTGTATCCATTTTTTGTAGTCTCCAACTTCCTTATGTGTTTCTTTTTATGGGGGGTCCACACAACTCCTGCATATTCCAATCTGGGTCTTATTATAGTACTTATCAATTTCTTCATTATTTCTTTGTCCATGTAGTTAAATGCTAATCCAATATTCCTTAGCAAATTATATGTCTCTCTAAAAATTCTATCAATATGGCTTACCGGTTGATTGTTTTCTTCCATAGTCACTCCCAAATCCTTTTCCTTTTTTACTTTTTCTGGTTCTACTCCATCTCCCATCTTATAGATTCTCACTAGTCATCTTTCACTCTTTTTTATTTTCATGACATGGCTTTTGTCCACATTGAATTCCATCTCTCATTTTTTACTCCATTTCCAGATCTTGTTTAAGTCTTCCTGCAGTATTTCACAATCCTCTTTTTGCTTTATAACTCTGCACAGTTTTGCATCATCTGCAAACAGATTTATGTAGCTGTTCACTCCCTCTGGCATGTTGTTTATATATATGAGAAAAAGTATTGGCACCAATACTGACCCCTGTGGCACTCCACTTTCTACTGCTCTCCACTTGGACTTCATATCTTTAACTACCGTCCTTATTTCTCTGTGTGTGTTTGTGTGTATGTGTGTGTGTGTGTGTGTGTGTGTGTGTGTGTGTGTGTGTGTGTGTGGGGTTGTGAGTGTATTTACCTAGTTGTATTATACAGGGTTCAGCAGGGGCTCATAGTGTCCTGTCTCCATTTATCTATTTTTTCTTTACAGTTATGCACATTATGTGCTGTAACAACTTCATCACTCAATGCATTCCACTCTTCCACTGTTCTGAGTGGAAAACTGTATTTTCCAATATCCTTCACACACTGCCTCATCCTAACCTTTACATGTCTTTTTGTTCTTCTAGCTTCTGTCACCAGCACCAGGTCTTCCTTGTCTTTTTTTCAGTGCCATTTACTATTTTATACATTGTTATTAGATCTCATTCTCTTCTATCTTGTAAGGTTGGTAGTCCCATTTCCTTCAGACTTTCTTCATCATGTTAGGTCCTTTATTTCCGGCACCTTCTTATCTGTGTGTGTGTGTGTGTGTGTGTGTGTGTGTGTGTGTGTGTGTGTGTGTGTGTGTGTGTGTGTATTCACCTAGTTGTATTCACCTAGTTGTAATTTTACAGGGCCTGGGTATCATACTCGTGTGGCCCCGTCTCCATATCTACACACATCCAACTTTCCTTTAAAACTATGCACACTCCTTGCTGACACCACCTCCTCACTCAAGCCATTCCACACCTCCACACATCTTTGTGGGAAACTATATTTTTTCACATCCTTCAAGCATATTCCCTTGGCTATCTTTTTACTATGCGATCTTGTAGTTCTACTTAAGTTTTCCTCTCTCAACATCATTTGCTCATTATCCACTTCATCCAGTCCATTCAACAGTTTATAAACCTGTATTAAATCTCCTCTTTCTCTTCTTTGTTCCAAGGTAGGCAAATTCATTTCTTTTAATCTCTCCTCATAGGTCATTTCTGCCAATTCCGGAACCATTTTTGTTGCCATTCTCTGCAATCTCTCCAACTTCCTTATATGCTTCTTTTTATAAGGGGACCAAACCACTCCAGCATATTCCAATCTTGGTCTAATTACCATACTAATTAATTTCTTCATCATATCTTTATCCATATAATGGAAGGCTAATCCAATATTTTTATCAAATTATACGTTTCTCCAAACATCTTATCAATATGAGCCTCAAACTGCCCATGGTCTTGTATTATCACTCCCAAATCCTTTTCCTTTTCCACCTTTTTCAACACTACTTCTTCACCCATCTTATATGACCCTCTTGGCCGTCTTCCACTCTTCCCATCTCCATCACATGACTTTTGCTCAGATTAAATTCCATTTGCCACCTCTTGCTCCACTCCCAAATCTTATCCAGGTCTGCCTGTAAAATTTCACAATCTTCTTCACTCTTCACACACCTACACAACTTCGCATCATCCGCAAACAAATTAATATAACTGTTTACTCCTCTGGCATGTCATTTATATATACCAGGAAAAGTATTGGTGCCAGCACTGAGCCTTGTGGGACTCCACTCTCCACCACCAACCAGTCCGACCTTGCATCCCTTATTACCGTTCTCATCTCCCTCCATCTCAAGTAGTTTTCCATCCACTTTAACACTTTTCCTTTCAGTCCTCCATAAATCTCTAATTTCCATAACAGTCTCTCGTGAGGTACCTTGTCAAAAGCTTTCTTTAAATCCAAATATACACAGTCCATCCATCCTCTCTCTCCTGTATTTTGTCAACCACTCTTGAATAAAAGCTCAGTAGATTTGTTACACATGACCTCCCTTTCCTGAAGCCAAATTGATGATCCGATAATAACTTATGATCCTCCAGGAACCGTATCCAATATTTCTTTATCACCCTCTCACAAATCTTACCGACCACACTTGTTAGAGACACAGGTCTATAGTTAAGAGGCTCTTCCTTACTGCCTCCCTTATAAATGGGCACCACTTCAGCTCTCTTCCACTCTACTGGTACTTCCCTGTTTCTAATGAGCACCTTATAATATCATATAATGGATCAATCAATTCTTCTCTACACTCCTTCAATAATTTTCCTGAAACTTCATCTGGTCCCATCGCTTTATCATCTTTAAGTTCCTCCAACATTTTATATAACTCCTTTTAGGTATCTTAATGTCCTCCATGTGCACATTTCCTTGTACATTCTGTGGCTTTACAAACATTGTTTCTTTAGTAAATACTTGCTGAAACCTATTATTTAGCAATTCCGCTATATTCTTAGGGTCATCTACTATCCCTTGCTCTCCTTTTAATCTTTCAATGGACTCTCTCTTTTAAGTTTACCATTTATGAACCTGTAAAACAATTTTGGATGTTCCTTACTCTTGTCTACAATATCTTTTCAAATTTTCTTTCTTCCTCCTCCTTACCCTCACATACTCATTTCTTGCCACTCTATAATTCTCCTTATTTAGTATATTCCTGCTCTTTTCCATCTTTTCCAAGCCACATCTCTCTTTTCCTTAGCCTTAACACAAGTTGCATTAAACCAATCCTTTCTTCCTTCCTCTCTTGGTTTATACTTTGGTACAAATTTCATAACTCCTTCTTTATAATATTTCATAAAAATCTCATATTTCTTTTGCACTTCTCTGATTTGTAACATCTCCCAATCTAATTTTCTGAAATAATTTTTCAAACTTTCTGTGTCCATCTTTCTATAATTCAATCTACCACTCCTGTATGTCTCGTCCTTCCTTCGCTGTGTTGTTGCTATCTGCATTTCCATAACCACATGATCACTCTTTCCCAAAGGACACTTGTATTGTATATCTCCACATAGGTACACTTCTCTTGTTAACACCAAATCCAGTCTAGCCGGTTCATCATCTCCTCTATATCTAGTATTTTCCTTCACCCTCTGTTCCATCATATTTTCCATCATTAGATTAAGAAATCTCTCTCCCATGCTTCTTCTCCAACACCACTTACTAGATTTTCCCAATCCACCTCCTTACAATTAAAATCTCCTACTAGTATCACCTTTCTTTTTCCAGATAATACACTTTCCAAACTCTGTAAAGTATCCTTGATCATATTGTCGTATTCCCTTAATGTCCAAGAATTTGTTTTAGGAGGTACATAGGTCACCATGATTATTAATTCTTTTCCATCACTTTTTATCCTTATGCTTATCACTTCTGCATTGTTCTTCCCATACCAAACCTTATCCACATTTATTTCTTTCTTCGTCATAATCATAACTCCTCCTCCACCTTTACTCTCCCTATCCTTTCTCCATATATTATATTTATTATCCAAATTTATCTTTGTTTTTTCATGCAATTTTGTCTCAGTCAAACACACTATATCAGGCTTCTCCACTATCATATAGTCTTGCAATTCCAATCTACTTGACAGTATCCCATCTATATTAGTATACATTACGGTCCACCCACTGCTCCCTCTAGGGGTTCCTCCGTATTCCTTCTTTCCACATACCACTTTCTGACTCTCTCTCCTATAACTCTCCAAAAACTTTCTCTTTCCTCCTCAGACCGCTCATCATTTTTCCTTCTCGCCTCTTCCACCAATTCCTTATATCTTCTCCTCTCTTCCTCATTTCTATTCTTTCTCACAAACACCTCTTTACAACCTTCTATCTCTCTTAACTTTGATGTTCTATATAGGACATCCTCCAGATTGTTGTGACTTCAGTACTACTTTAATCGGTCTGTTCACTCCTCCTTATATGGACCCAGTCTATGGATCTCTTCCACTTCTTCTTGTAGGTCTTTTTTTTCATCATCATTTAGATTTTTGAACAGATCTCTTACCGTTTTCAATTCTTCCTTAATTCTCTTAGGCTTATATGTTATATTTTGTTCTTTCATCCCAAATATTAACACACTCTTCTTCTTTTCTGCTATTTCCCTTATCAATGTTTCCTTATTCTTCATTACATTAACCAGTTCCTTGGACCTTTCTTTTTTGTCTTCCTTCAACTGATCTTTAATTATTTCTTGTAATCCAACCATCTCTGCTTCCCTCGACTCAGTCCATTGTGTTTTCTTCAGTTCCCATTCCCTTTCAAGCCTTTCATTCTGCTCACTAATCATTTCCTTAAAGTCATCTTTCTCCTTTACTACTCTCTCCATTTTCTCCTCCAACCGTCTCTTGTATTTTTCAACCTCCACCTTCAAATGCATTCTCATCCACCAATCGTTTTCATTTTCCTCCAGTCTCTTAACTCTTTCCTTCAAAGCCTTGGAATTCTCTATCCTGCTCCTCCTCACTCCTCTGAACTTTTAATTCCTTCACTAACTCCTCAAATCTCTTCTCCAACATCACCAATCTACCTTGCAATGTTGCCCCTGTTGAAGCTGGACTCATGCTTTGACTGGCCACTTTCGGCTTTGCTCCCTGGCCCTCATCAACATATTTTGAATTTGGTAATTTATTCCTTACTGGTCTATCCATTTTTCCTTACTTTTCTTGGGAACATGTGGGTGTGTGGTCACTGGGGGCCAGGCCTGGTAGTTACGTGTGTGGTTGGATGCGTTGGCGACTGCTATGGCTGGCCTTTGTGGGTTCCCGCTCTGTCGTTTGGAGTGTGGAGGTTTTCCCACCTCCGATCACTCCCATGTACACGTCACCAGGCTACGTTCACACTGTACACTCGTTCACTCGCTCTGGTCGCCCCTCAATAGCAATAACTATTCTCACTCAAGCACATTGCTTAGCGTGTGGAGTGTTATTTAGATGCCGTTCATGCGCAGGAGGCACGTCCGCTCTCCACGGAGCGCGGAGTGTGTGTGTGTGTGTGTGTGTGTGTGTATGCTTTTATTTATGTTTGAGAAGGAGGCTTGTGACTTGCCTTGCTTTTCCATCTTTAATGGGTTGTTTTTGGTGGGGTAATATTGAATAACATGAACATTTTCATCTGAGGGCTAGGTTAGGTTAGATTAGGTTTTCATTCATTTAGTTCACTGATTTCAGCACTGATCTCTATCCTTTGTTCTTAGGTGAGTGCAGTGACCTGGCACACCTGGCCAAGCCTTTACTGGTGGCAGGGAAGAGGCATGGTGTGGAGGGGCTGGTGGTAGCATGTGAGCAGTACCTGGCAGCAACCCTCACCCCAGCCACTGCCCCACACATCCTCCTGCTGGCCCACAAGTACTCGGCTCACTCTCTGTGCTCTGCCTCCATGAAGTATGCTGTCTCTCGGGTATGGCTGGAATCTTTCTGTTTAAGGATATGTTATCATTATTATGATTTAATTTTGTTCTGGCGGATGATCTCTTATTCATGTCACATCTTCCATACCCTATCTTAAAGTCTTCTTCAGTCTTTCCTCTGGTTTCTTTCAAACTGTTTGATGCTGTTTTAAGTAGCATCGACCGGGGTGAATATGGGCCACTTTTTACATCTTTTATAAAATTTATATAAATCAGTCAAATCAATTGAAATTTGTGTGAAGGTACCTTACTATGTGATACATATTCCCTGAAAGAAAATGATAATTTTGATTATCATTATAGAAGTTATTAACATGAATAAGTGGCCTACTCTATGCCGAAGTCCTGGGCTGAATGGGGCCACCTTTTGGGGTGAATTGGGCCATCCTTTGGGCCACTAAAGTTTTGATGTTTTTTATTTTTGTTTTTAGATTTTTATATAGTTCTTATAGGCCACATTCACACCTCGAATCTGATAAGGTGTTGTGCCCACAAGCTTTATGGGTCCATGAAACACGTATTTCACATCAACTGAGTCATCAACATCATCCCTTTTCAGCCTGTCATATGTGTCATTTGGTTTTCTTTCCAAAAACTTAATTTTCAAGAACTCTTTGCCACATATAATCACATGCCCAATATATGCTTTACCATAATCTATCCCACAGTTGCCATTTTCTTGTATTTCTCTCTTTTTCTGTATTCTACTGTACTTCCGAGCATTAAACATTGCAACACCTTCAATTTCTTCATCTTCGTCCATGTCCTCTGTACTGCTGATTGAAGAATGACTGCTGTTCAATAGCTCAGCATCTTCCTCTTCTGCTGAACTGGGCTCCTTTAGTGGAGTGCTGTTGCAGAATCTCTTCCTTGATGTCCTTTCTTCTGGCACTTTCCTTTTCTTTTCTACAGTCTCTTCTTCAAACTCTTCCAGAAAGTCATCAACATCTTCCCCAGATGAAATTTCTTTCCTTTTTCTTGTGGTTCTGTATCTTTGTTTTCTTCTGCTTTCTTCTTTTCAAGGATCATCTTTTCTTTCTCCTCGACTGCTTCTAAGAACTCATCATGCGTTATGATGTAACTATGGACATCTATTTTTCTTCTTGCCATTGTCTGCGTTGTACCACTAGTGGTTAGGTAGGGTTTTCTGAAAACATCTGCCATTGTCTGCTCGAAAGAAGTTGAAGGGGAAATCATCTCTCTGGGAGGACTGACCTTTGGAGTCACTGGTTTGTGGACTGGCTCTGAAGATGTCTGGACACTTTTGCATAATTTATACAGATCTGGGTTGAATGTTTTCACTGGATAAACACTGCGATCAGGTGGATACAAACCAGTTTTTTTAAAAGCCATTTTTACATTTGGGAGACTGAAACATTCATCCCAAACTTTGCCCCCCAAATCTACGAATTCCCCTTTGGTAATTTTCCGAGCATAGTTTGGTGCTTGCCATTTGGCAATAGTGGCATCCCACCTGGTCTTCAAAGGCTTGGAATAGCAAACATCAAGAGGTTGCAGTACATCAGTGGTGTGAAGAGGAAGTTTAATGATGGTTATAACTAAAAAAAAAAAAAAAAAAAAAAACATTAGGGAGCTTTAATTTAGCAAAAACATAATGAAAGTGTGGTGGCCCGATACACCCCGGTATACGAAATACACCATGGTGAATCGGGCCACTCATTGAAGTGCCTATAGCACTAAAACTAAAAGGAGTTTTTAATTTCTGATTAAAGCATGTAAAAGAACAAAAAATTATCTATATGACCTGCAATTTTTATAAAGAATTCAACAAAATTTAGTGTATTTTCAGGAGAAATTTAATTTTTTTATTTTATTTATTTATTTTTTTTTTTTTATTTATTTATTTTATTTATTTTTTTTTTTTTACGAAAATTTTGCAACTTTGAAAAGCATGCTATTTTGGGGATGCCCTAGGAACCATAAGTTTTCAGTCAGGACCAAAAACTTTTTTAAGGTTGTGTAGATATTGAAGTGGGCTTTCAATGTAAGTATTCACTTTTTTCAATTTTCAGATTTTTCATAAATTTTTGAGGAGTGGCCCAATTCACCCCAACTGGCAGGGGGGACCAGTTCACCCCGGTCTACGCTACATGTATTATTGTATCCCTCGTCTGCACACTTAGCCTATCCTTTCAACACCTCATCACCTTGTCATTGAACATGTTATACCACAGTTGTTAAAATTAAACTCAAACACTGATTGATTTAAGGTTGAATGTATTAAGTAATTTTTTCATGATCTTTTTTGTATAGGCCAAGGAGGTCACAAACCAACCATCCTGGTCCATTGTGGCCAGCTGTGCCCCAGCCCTCATGACTAGATTTTCCCGCCTCCTAGCCCTCCATGCCCACCCTGGCCGCAGGAGGTGACTGGCTCTTGTTACACCACCACCTCATCACCCACACACTACTGGTATGTGGTCTTATCTTGTTACTGCTATATTCAGGCATTATAGCTTCTTACTGTTAATGATCAAGCACCACAAGAACGTGTGATAGAATGAATATTGTGTCTAGGCATGACTATTTCTCTTTAAGAACTGAGAACATTGGGAAATGAGGGAGGCTGCAAGAAGCCACAATGAGGGAGTGGTGTGGGATTGTCAGCTTGATATATGCATAGATGTGATGAATTTTCATCACAGGAACAGAAAATATTAGATGAGCCTAGTGCAGTTAGGAATGATCTTTAAGTGAAGATTCAGTAAACTTATCAACAGGAATGACAATGGCATACATATACAGGAGCTGTGATGTGTAGGCTCATTAGTATGTTGTTCCTCACCATAGTCACCATTGTCATCAATAGTCATTTGTCACTCACTGACTAGTCACACTTGAATTCCTCGTGGTACAATAAAAGGATTCAAAACTGGCTGGGTTTTACAGGACAAGATGAGTGTGTGGTTGAGATCTACCTCCTCTACACAGACCTTACCCATCTTTGTTCCCAGGTCAGTGAATGCAATGCATGGGTAGCATTTGATGGGCTGTATCACTATGTATGATTAAGAGATTACAATTGTGTTGGCATGTGTAGGGAAACATAAGATCTGTACCACGTATCTTTCTTCCCATTAGTCAGTCTTTACTGAACATTCTAGTGATGTATATTTGGTTGTGCTCTGGTATCCTAAATGCTTTGTACATTCCATTTCTTAACAATGAATGATTGGGTAACTATTTCCTGTATTGTAATGTATGGGTGTGTATTATATTACTGAGGTTGAGATTGAGTGCCCAAGTAGTGATGGTACAGAGTCCAGTGAATTCCATGTCTATAAACCAAATACACCAATGTATGAACTAATAAATTGTCATGCATGAAGAGCTTTGCAGGACCAAGAAACAAGAAAAGAACTGGAAATGTGGTAAGTGGAGGTATTTCCTTGTGGGTCCTTTACTGTGTGAAGTATTTTGCATGGTATATCATCACCACTGGGCAAGTATACTGTACATAGATGTGTGCTATAGTGTAATGAGGTGTGAGAATGTCAACTCAGCATTATATCCCCTTGTATTCTCTTGTGACCAGAAGTTAGCTGCCTTGTACCCCATGTGATACTTGGTACAATGGCAACACACTCACTAAATGTTATGCTATTAGAATTCCCCATTGGAGCATTGCAGAAACACTGAGAAATTGATCCAGTGTAACCAAGGAAGGGAATGGCTGGGAGATCAAACCTCTGACGGAAAATCCATTGTAACATTTAGTCGTATGTGTTGCTGACCAAATTAGAATTGCTTTTATATAGTAAGCTGAGTAACCTGTCTGTCTCTGTGCAAGGTAGTGGTTCTTTTAAAGTAAGGCAGGTGAGACAAGACTCACCTCACTGTAGCAATGGCAATAAGGGTTCTCAGCCTCCTCACTCTGTCACTTACATAGCATTTCTCAATACTATGCAACTTTTTATAGTATGTAACACTAACAACATGAAAGATATATTCTTGAATAGATATATAATGTCATAATGAAATTATTATACAAATGAATTATTGATATTAATACCAGTTTTCTTTAGCCCTTTTTTATATTGTCTGGGATGTGGGATTCAGAAAATGTGTTTGTGTATTTTGCATCCCGGTATGATCCTTCCCTGTGATCGTAAAGAGGAACAAAAGGGCACCACAAAATGTATTGATTAGAAATATGGGATGTTATAATGATACACTCCTTTGATGCTGTACTGATTCAACCTGAATTACAGATGTAGTTTATGTTGCACTGCACAAGTTAGCTACTTTGAAGAAAATGGCAGAAAAATTTCTATACTGTAATAATTCACTATTTTTGCTTTTTATGGACATATTGTAGTGTCAGAAATGTTGAATTGTACCTCCTACATTTTACATTTGCACTGTAGAATACATGGCAATGAACATAATTTGTTTCGTTGTAGTGTCTGTTATAGCAATTGTGTTATGGTGAATGAAGAATCTATGGGAAAAGAATTAATTGATTCCTGGAAATAAAAAAAAAAAAAATCAATAAATAAAAAAAAACTCAGTATTGCACCTAGTCCTAAATTCTTGCAATCCTGAGTTCTGCACTGCTTTGAAAAGTATCAGTCACATTTACTTTACCATTGACTGATAAGGGGAAGGGGAGGTGACAGGGAGGAAGATTTAAGACCTGACAAAAGAAGGGAAGAAGAGACAGGCAGCAAATTGGTGGGATACAGCTCACTTAGCTGTTGAGTTAGTCTTGTCTGTTTTAGTTAATTATTTATTTATTTTATTTATTTATTTATTTTTATTTATTTATTTAATTTTTTTTATTTATTTATTTATTTATTTATTTTTATTTATTTATTTATTTTTTTTCTCTCTAAATTTCAGGGGTCACATGAATGGCAAGTTTGTTATGCCAATTTTGGTTCATTATTACAAGTGAATAATTATTAAAATATCATTGCATTACCACAGTTGTATGTTATATGAACAATGCATTGTTGTGTACAGTACTATACAAGCTTTCATTCACATTGTAGCTTCAAAACCATCAGGTGAAGAGGACTGATGGTTTTGCTTATTAACTACTTTAAGTTTTGCTTCTGGTAATGTGGCAGAGATAATTTACAGTCACATGCAGCAAATAACCCAATACAGAGTTTGTGTTCGGTTTGTTAATCTCCTGGAGTACCACAGACAAACACTGGAGAGCACAATTTGTGGCACAAATTTGTAAATCCTTGAATTCAGGTCCATTCCTTTTCTGTGTTGGATGAGCTCAGTGAGCAGAGGAGACAGACACCTCAAGCAGTATCCACTGCATATTCAAAGCCAAACCTCTTGGTGATGACTATAAGATAAGGTTACTCTAAATAAGTGATATAGAGAAAATTACAAGTGGGCATTTATTGAGGAGATAATGGTTACCTTACAAAAATGTTACATATTAATATGACACAAGCCTTGACAAAAATGTGATAGGTGAATCAGATGTATGAAGGTATTCAAATGTCATAGCAACTTATAGAGATATATAGACTACTAATTACCTTTATTAATTGAATTTATTTTCCATAGAAATATCACAAAAACATCATTCTTTTAGTTAAGTTTACTGTTTACTAATTGAGACTTGTGACATGACATCTTGAGTGAGGCGTGTAGTGTGGTGACAGTTGTGACGGTCAAACAAAAGCCACACACTATCTCTACAACACTTGAGGCACTACAGTAAACACACAAAAAGAAATCCAAACAGTGCAGTATTTGCCAGGATATAGGACATCCCTATTTTATTCATTTATTTTTTACTCTTTCAAGTATCTCACTATGTCCAAACAAAAATAAGTTAAATTTGTTTACTTTTCTGACAGTGTGCCATATATCCTGGCAAATTTGGTAATTGCATGAGGTAATAAAAGTCCAAACATCACATGGTAGGTCCATTTCTGAGTGTGTGTGTGTGGTTGTGAGTACAAATTGAGTGATCCACCACACTGCATTCTACTACTGTGTTTTGTGTTCCTTCAGTCTAAACCCTGATTGCTAAGTAAATGTCAGGTGTCAGTTTATAAAGAGACTACTGGCAAACCAAAGGATGAGAGATTGAAGAAAAACACTGTACACAGTGGAGAAAAGTGCATTGTATTATTTGACTGCTAACCACAACCACACAAGTACACTCATGAGTAAAAACCTGTTGTGTAACTGTCCCTACTATAATGCACATTCATTATTCATTGGCATCATATTTCTGTTATTTATTTATTTTTTTCATTCCAGGTGTGGCATTATGTAATAGTAAAATCATAATATCATAAGTTATCAATCTGGAGAGTGAACCTGCTGCTAATCTAAGTCTACTAGTAGGTGACTGTCATAACCTGTTAAACACTATGTCACACTTCACTTTCCAAGCAGTATGTTGGTACAGAATTATGCACAATGTACAGTTCACAAGCTGAGTGTGACATATCTTATTTGGGGAAATAACACAGCTACTCATATACTATTAACTAACTTGTGACATGAAAAAGCTCCACTGCTGCAAAAACACTCAGTCCAATTATTCATGCAAGACACTCTATGCTGGAAAGTGCTTCAGAATAGTTTGTAAAAAGGTGACTCTAACTAACAGCAATAGGAACCATCAGACCAATAGTGGTCAGTGCAGCTCATCAGCTTTTAAGCAAACCAAATTTGATGTTCTGCATTTGTCCACTGGCTAAAGCCTATTTATTGTGAGATATTCTACTTCACCACCACCACCACCACCACTATTACCAACAGTGAACAAGATACTAGAAATACTGACACTGACTATTTTAACAGGTAATAAAGATATGCATTTTGTGAAATCATTCTTAGAGGTAAAATCTTAAATTAGCTGAGAGAGGATTATGCCCACAGTTATTGTCAATTTTTAAGTCAGGCAAAAGTTTACTTCATATCTATTATTCAAAACTATTATTATTATTATTATCAGATCTTTGACAAGGTGAAAGATTACTTGATATGCTCTTTCAAAACTATAATGAATACTAAAATCAAGCCAAAATTAAGAGAAATCTGCTCAACATTATCATTAGGTCTTTGATTAGGGAAGAGGTAAGACAAATCTGCTCTTCAAGATTATTAAATCTCAAATAGCGTGAGAGTTGAGAAACTTGCTTTTCAAAGTTTTCAGAGCTCCATGTTTTGAATCTGAGACGGGTAGAAAAAATTTGCTGTGAATAATGTGGTGGTGGTGAGAGCAATATCCATACTGATGGTGGTCATGGCAGTATTTACTAAGATTATGGAAAAAAAAAAAAGTACAACAGTGCTGATTTTACTCAAGTGGTGATAGTTGTGATGAGAATACTAACTATGGTAATGATGTGACAGCCTCTCCAATGCTGTGAAGGTGATTGGCAATGTTGAGAATGTATTATGTTGATGGTGAATGATGACTTTATTGTGATGTGATTAATGAAAACACTTATAGTAATGATGTTCAGCATGAACATTTACAGTGAAGGTAATGGTATATTCACTATACAAAGTGTTGAGAGAGCAGAGAACACAACAGTGATGGACTAAGAGTGATAGTTATGATGAAAGCATTACTGTGGTGGTGAGGAAAATGCTTGTTCTTCTTCCAGCTCAATCAAATAATTGATGTAATTCATTCCTTAAAGTCACTGTTTCACTGGTTCAGTGATGGGACAATGAGGCTGAGTGTTGTTGTGAAAGCCAGGAGAGTTGTGGCCAGTAGTGTCTCACTACTAGACCTCCAGGCACTGGCAGGCAATACACTCACTTGCTATACAATTTACAGAATCACAAGCAGCAGCATTTAATTTCAGTTAGAGACTACCCAGTCTGTATATCAGCTCACACTTACTATTATAGGATCTAAAAGAAAATAGATATGTAAATATAGGTAGGTTAAAATGAAAAATTCAAATAGCATTGTCTGTACAACTTCATATAAATATATCATAGTGGAGAGAGAGAGAGAGAGAGAGAGAGAGAGAGAGAGAGAGAGAGAGAGCACAAGCTAACCCCAAATTACAAATGCTTGACTGAAAATTCTTCTCTTGATTTAATTAAGAATGTCTAATTAATATCTGCAAACAAAAATCTCAAAATTTGTAACAGCAATTAAAATCAGAATGATAAAGTCATAGCCAGTTCAGAGTGCAACTATCATCATCTTGCTACAATTATTGGTGAGCTTGTTTGTGCATCACAATCAGTAGCTGTGGTGAAATAAAATGTCACACAGGCATTGTACACAGTGTCCTTCCCATATGCAACGTGCTAAAAGTGTAATTCATATTCAAAGGAACATTTCTCACATTATATAATGCAAATATACAGGGAAAAATTTTTTTTTATTTCTTGTCTATTTTCTTTCTTTCTTTATTATTATTTTATTTTTTTAATGAGTCATTAGTAAATGGGGGGAAGCTTGTAATAGACGACTAATAGAGGAATCACGTTTAAGATAAATATTGTACATACAAATTGTCCTACCGTTATATTAACACCATTTTATAAATATCTGTGCACAGGAAGCACAGGTGACTAGTTCACAAGTTATAGCCACAAGGGCTCCATTAACACTACCTTGTGTGCAACACTTAACCTTCCCTCAGGTCTGGCACAGGAAGGACAGTGTGCTGCTGTTCTCTTCCTTCCTCTTTCCTATTATATATACACTCTACTTCTAGCATTCTGTCTCCATAAACATGATTACTTGCTGACACTTAAGAAAACCATTACATTATAGACAATATAATCTTATAAAATTACCATGTAAAAATGCAGACAGTTATGCACTGGAGTGAAATGGAATGAAATGTGTTACTGTGCTTGTGTTAATCTGCACTAAAACTACATTACATGTGTCAATTTTATGTTGTCATTTCCTGGATAGCACAACCCCGACCTAACAGCCTTGTCCTGTGTGAACCTGTTGTTACCACCACTGGCCTCACTGCACATCTCAAGGTGGCATCATGCAAAGGTAAGTATACTAGTATGAGCAGTATGAGTTTACTGTCACCTACCCTTACACTCTGCTAATAGTGTACAGTGTACAGCTGTCACAGTAATACTTCCATTCACTTGACATTCTGTGTCCACACCATCAAGCTGTGACTGCCAGCACAAATTGGCAGTTTATCCCTTTGACTTGTGCCCTCTAAAGTACTAATAAAGTGCCTGTGTTGTTAGTTGTGTGATATCTGCAGACACTGTCTCTGACTCACTCTGACAGTTGTCTGGGAGGGTGTGACTGGCCCAGATTGTCACAGTGTGGACAATACTGCAGTTGTGCCCATGAACTTAGCCTGGATGCAGGCAGTGCTCGTCAAGCTGTGCTTGATGGTGAGGATGGGCCTGAAGACTGATAGAGAGGAACAATATGTTTTGGTTTGGTGATGACTGCTGAGGATTTCATAGGGTTGATCTCACAACTTGGGATGGTCCTTTAGTACTCCTGTTAATGAGTATAAAATGTGAGAGTTGCACTGGGCTTACTTCCTTTGCACCTTCCTGTGTATGAAGACAGCCATGGCTTGTGTTTATAACTTACTTCATTTAACATATCCCCCTGAAAAATTTGAATTTTTGCCAACATCAATGTCAATAACACCATCAAAGATGATGTAGAAATTGCCATGAGCTAGACTTAGTATTTTGCCAGTAAAATCCTTCTGGCTAATTAAATCGAGCCTACCATGATGCCACCTTTACTGAAACTTGTCTTCAGCACTGGTGAGAACTTGTAATATACACCACTGGACAACTGTATCACCTCCCTGACACCATTGATGTCTGTTTACTTACAGTAGCAGTATGTAGGTGAATGGCTGACTGACTATCACACACACACACACACACACACACACACACAGTGGGAAGACAATAGAACCCGGAGCAGGCAGGACCTGACATGTTAGGAATTACTGAATGGAATGGCCACTCGTCCTACTGACTCTTTGGCCATTCAGGTTCTGATATCAAAATGGTGGTCATGCTAAAACCAAAGTCCTAAAATAGTTGAAAAATAGTTCATCAATATATATATATATATATATGTATGTATAGTTAATCAATTTAAATCTGTTATTTAAAATACATAGTATCATGCAGAAAGTGAGAATGAAAATGTCATGTGAAGCACAGCCGCAGACACTGGCAAGTCCTGTGTGAAGGGACAGACTGTGAAGCCTGGCACCATGACACACCTCTTGCTTCATTGACAAGAGACTTACACAGCCACAAGTCAATTCAGTGATTTAGTCTCTTTGCTGCAGTGGCATCATGTGGAGCAAGATAATGACATGCCCAAAATCTAGCAATGTTACCAAAGCACAACCCAATTTTCTTAAAATATACAAATTAAACATAAAATCCTTGAATTACTCCCAAACATTTTTTCCTGAGTGCCGTTTCAATACAATTTCTCCTTTTCAATAATTTCAACACATTAAAAGCTGCAAACTAGTGTTAATCACCCGCTAATGAAAGGATCTTGACCATACTTATGATACACTTCAGGGAGTGTTATGTGAACAGGACTCAAGTGAACTGAGGCTGGCTGTGTCTTGGTAATCCAGATGTCATACATGAATAATGAGGGTGAGAGAATGAACAGGTGTATGATGCAAATACATTACTATACTAAATTATATTTTCGGCAATATATACATCAATGTTAGTGTATGAATCCAAGTTTGTTTTGGTCTGTGTGTGTGTGTGTGTGTGTGTGTGTGTGTGTGCACATGTTTATGTAATTGTACTCATATTGTATTGAGTTATGCTTGCCATGTCCTTTTTTTAAAACCATCACATTTGCTATGAATTAGCATGTGTACAAGATTTCAATCTTATTGAATATCTGCTTCTGTCAAACAGAGATCTAAGCTGAGAGAGAGAGAGAGAGAGAGAGAGAGAGAGAGAGAGAGAGAGAGAGAGAGAGAGAGAGAGCAATATATACATATATTTACCCATAAAGGAATGCATCAAGCTTGTCCCATTACTTATGTCAAATTTTTGCATTTTCTTTAAATTTATAAACAGTATTTGCACACTTTATCTGGCAATGATTTCCACTAACCTATTGCTCTGTGTGTGTGTGTGTGTGTGTGTGTGTGTGTGTGTGTGTGTGTGTGTGTGTGTATTCACTTCTTGGTAGGCTCCTGTGTGGCCTGAGTGTCACCAGAGTCGAGCTGCTTGAGGAGTCTGAAGAGCGCTGCTGCCTCTCGGATACGGCTGAACTCTATGCAGAATGCCTGCACCTCAATGAATAGCTCCTGAAACAAAGAGTACCAGTCAATCACAGCTGATACTTGCCTAAATTAATACATCTTTCTCTCCTTGTTGTTTATATTACCTCTCTCTCTCTCTCTCTCTCTCTCTCTCTCTCTCTCTCTCTCTCTCTCTCTGTGTGTGTGTGTGTGTGTGTTTGTCTTTACCTGGACATTAATTATCTTGTTCCTGATGAGTGACTGCAGGAAGACACACACAAGGCGCACCAGTCTGTTCTGCATGTAGCGGTCCTTGATGGTCTCACAGGTGCTGATGCAATTGCTGATGTACAGATGCACAAACTCTGATGGCAACTCCACTGCTGTTGTCAGTCTGGGGAGGGACTGGAGGCTGTACTGTGTTCATTGTGTCTTCTCTCACCTGTTCACCCTCTCACAGGGCCACACTGTATCATTCTATACATCTATCTCTTCTTTTAATTCTTTACACCATTCCTTCAATAAGCCTGCCTTGTGTACCTTCTATGACGCTCCACCTTTCTCTTGATTTTATCACATCCATTATAATTACAATAGCGCTATATGGACATTGATGTCTAGCACACAAATCTTTCACCTAATATACCTAGTTGAAGAATCCTTTGTTTAACCATCAGCTTCTTGTAAACCTAGTATGGGAATGAAAATACAGCACAAAGATAAAGTGTTTAGTGTGTATGGCATTGGTGCTGACCTGTTGACCACTTCCATGGAGTGGAGGGACATCTCCATGTTGACCAGCACACTAAAGTACTCGGTGATCTGGCTGGACTGCATCAGCTTGAGCAACACTTCGATGGCTATCAGTGGGTTGTGCTCCACCAGGTCTGGCAACTAGTGGGGAGGAAGGATGTGTTACACTCTCTCTCTCTCTCTCTCTCTCTCTCATCCTCTTTCCATACAAACACACTGCAGACAATCTCTCTCTCTCTCTCTCTCTCTCTCTCTCTCTCTCTCTCTCTCTCTCTCTCTCTCTCAGTCTAGCAGAGGCAGCACACCTTAGGTGGGGTGAGGCCAGTGTGGTACACCATGCGAGGGTCTTGGTTCAACTGAGTGAGGAGGTGCTGCTGCTGAGGCAAGGACAGGGTCTCCTTGAACGCCTTGGCCATCAGACGCTTGGCCTCCGCGTCTCCTCCTGACAGCACACACATGGAGGCATCGTACATCACCCGCTGCTCTGCCCGGTCCACTGAGGTGATCCATACCAGCTGATCAAGGAACACAGAATAAATGGTACCCTATGACAACATGGTAGGTGACTCAGTTGAGGAATCAATCCCATGCTCACCACTTTAAACACTATGCCACCACCTCCATAAGAATGAAAAATCATTATTTGCAGAGAGAGAGAGAGAGAGAGCTGCCTGAGTCAGGTATCTCCCCACACCCACCCAGCCTGGATATGGCATTGGTGGCTGTTTTCCAATGCCCAGAGTAAAGAGGTTAAAGATTGAAAATGGCTATACAGCAAGTAAAGATGTCTCAGAGTCATAAGTAATTAAGGAAAGATGTACCAAATAGCAGTGAGAGAATTTAAAACCCACACTATTCAATTCCCTGTGTCTGCCTCACCTCATCCTCAGCCACATGCAGGGGTGGAGTCAGTCTGATGATCTCTGGGGAGAAGTACTGCTGTGCCAAGCTGGGAGAGGACGGCCCACACAGCAGCGCCTCACAGGTCCGCTTCACCTGACCCGGCTCACTCAACAGCCTGTAAACCAAAGCATAGTGACAAACACTTACTACACTCCATCATGCTTGCTATATTTTGTCTATTCAAAACTAACTATTGGGTCTTGGTCTAAGGAAGTGGGCAACTGGGTTACAGTTCAAAACATAGTGCAGCTTATTTATGATATAATTCATTTTATGTGTATAATACTTATTATCTGTTGATCAATACAATTATCACAAGGGTAGACTACTGTTTTTGTCAAGATATAACAAGAGGCATTTTTATCCCAGACTGAGACCCAGCGGCCAGTTTAGAATAGACAGACTATAGTGTTGTCCTTTCCCACTGGTCTCTCACATTCTCCTTCCTCATACTCTTCACAAGCTTAGCCAACATGTTAACTTTATGTATTTGCAGTCTCTATACTTACATATAAAAAGTATTAAAAAAAAGGTAAAAATAATAAAGTAAATGTATTGATAGAAACATTTCTCTGTCTCTTATCAGAAAACAAGTACTAAAGATAAAAAGAGGAGCTAGATTACTTATACAAATGAGGATAAAAAAAATATATGTACCTATGTAAACAAGAAATATCCATAATTCTTACACTAAACTGAATAAAAATAGATATGAAAAGATCATAAACACACACACACCCAGAGTTAGGTGCAAGCTGAGGGTAGGAGTAGACCACCGGCACACCACTCTTGGCAGTGTCAGGTCGCTCTGAGAGGAGGTCTGCCAGTGCCTGTTTCAAACTGGTGGTGTCAGCCGGCGGGTGGTTGCTCACGTCCAGACTCATGATCTGGCTGGCTGTTCTCTTCAGCAGCTGCAGGAAATGGTGGTATGGCATTGTTACTTAGTGAAGTGATGAAATAACTCTTCCATATCACAAATACTCCAACCACTCAAGATTCATCTCAATAGGCACATTAATCCATCTATTCTCTGCTGACACACACACACACACACACACACACACACACAAAACTACAACTAGATAAATACACACACACATACATACACACACACACACACACACACACACACACACACACACACATAAGAAAATTAGAGAGACTACAAAATATGGCTACAAGAATGGTTCCAGAA
The DNA here is from genome assembly GCF_017591435.1 of Portunus trituberculatus. Classification (NCBI taxonomy): domain Eukaryota; kingdom Metazoa; phylum Arthropoda; class Malacostraca; order Decapoda; family Portunidae; genus Portunus; species Portunus trituberculatus. The sequence goes on along the minus strand of NC_059264.1, from coordinate 8,743,865 downwards.
TTTAAAGGGATGACATATGAGGAGAGACTAAAGGCTATGAATCTACCAACCTTGGAGCAGAGAAGAGAGAGAGGGGATCTGATACAAGTTTATAAATTGATTAACGGAATGGATGAAGTGGATAATGAGAAACTGATCCTGAGAGAAGAATATGACTTTAGAAGCACAAGATCGCATAGTAAGAAACTAAGGAAGGGACGATGTCTAAGAGATGTTAAAAAATTTAGTTTCCCGCAAAGATGTGTTGAGACTCGGAATAGTTTGAGTCAGGAAGTGGTGTCAGCAAAGAGTGTACATAGTTTTAAAGAAAAATTGGATAAGTGTAGATATGGAGACGGGACCATACGAGCATAAAGCCCAGGCCCTGTAAAACTACAACTAGGTAAATACACACACAAACACAAAACTACAACTAGGTAAATACACACACACACACACACAGAGAGAGGATCTGATACAAGTTTATAAATTGATTAACGGAATGGATGAAGTGGATAATGAGAAACTGATCCTGAGAGAAGAATATGACTTTAGAAGCACAAGATCGCATAGTAAGAAACTAAGGAAGGGACGGTGTCTGAGAGATGTTAAAAAATTTAGTTTCCCGCAAAGATGTGTTGAGACTTGGAACAGTTTGAGTGAGGAAGTGGTGTCAGCAAAGAGTGTACATAGTTTTAAAGAAAAATTGGATAAGTGTAGATATGGAGATGGGACCACACGAGCATAAAGCCCAGGCCCTGTAAAACTCAGAGTGTCGTCTAACACTCCACACGCTAAACAATGTGCTTGGAGTGAGAACCGTCACTAGTACAAAAGGGCAACCAGAGCGAGTGAATGTAGCCTGGTGGATTGTGCATAATAGCGATCGGAGGTGTTGGAGCCTCCGTGCTCCAGATGACGGCGCGGGAAACAAACAAGGGCCAGCCATAAACAGCCGCCAACACATCCCACCACACACACAAAGCTACCAGGCCTGGCCACCAGTGCACACCACCACACACCCACACGCTCCCAGGAAGAATGAAATGAAATGGATAGACCTGTAAGGAATAAGTTACCAAATTCAAAATATACCGATGAGGTCCAGGGAGCAAAACCAAAAGTGGCCACACAAAACATGAGTCCATCTTCAACAAGAGCAACAATGTAAGGAAGATTGGTTATGCTAGAGAAGAAATTTGAGGAGTTGGTGAAGGAATTAAAAATTCAGAGGAGTGAGGAGGAGCAGGATAGAGAATTCTGCAAGGCTTTGAAGGAAAGAGTTAAGAGACTGGAGGAAAATGAAAAATGGATGGAAGAGAATGCACACTTGAGAGTGGAGGTTGAAAAATACAAGAGATGGTTGGAGGAGAAAATGGAGAAAGTTGTAAAGGAGAAAGATGACTTTAAGGAAATGATCAGTGAGCAAAGTGAAAGGTTTGAAAGGGAGTGGGAAATGAAGAAAACACAATGGACTGAGTCGAGGGAAGCTGAGATGGTTGGTTTACAAGAAATAATTAAAGATCAGTTGAATGAAGACAAAAAAGAAAGGTCTAAGGAACTGGTTAATGTTATGAAGAATAAGGAAACATTGATAAGAGAAATAGCAGAAAAGAAGAGTGTGTTAATATTTGGGATGAAAGAACAAAATATAACATATAAGCCTAAGAGAATTAAAGAAGAATTAAAAACGGTAAGAGATCTGTTCAAAAATCTAAATGATGATGAAAAAAAAGACCTACAAGAAGAAGTGGAAGAGATCCATAGACTGGGTCCGTATAAGGAGGGAGTAAGGAGACCGATTAAAGTAGTACTGAAGTCACAACAATCTGGAGGACATCCTATATAGAACATCAAAATTAAGAGAGGTTGTAAAGAGGTGTGTGTGAGAAAAATAGAAATGAGGAAGAGAGGAGAAGATATAAGGAATTGTTGGAAGAGGCGAGAAGGAAAAATGATGTGCGGTCTGAAGAGGAAAAGAAAAGTTTTTGGAGAGTTATAGGAGAGAGAGTCAGAAAATGGTATGTGGAAAGAAGGAATGCGGAGGAACCCCTAGAGGGAGCAGTGGGTGGACCGTAATGTATACTAATATAGATGGGATACTGTCAAGTAGATTGGAATTGCAAGACTATATGATGGTGGAGAAGCCTGATATAGTGTGTTTGACTGAGACAAAATTACATGAAAAAACAAAGGTAAATTTGGATAATAAATATAATATATGGAGAAAGGATAGAGAGGGTAAAGGTGGAGGAGGAGTTATGATTATGACGAAGAAGGAAATAAATGTGGATAAGGTTTGGTATGGGAAGAACAACGCAGAAGTGATAAGCATAAGGTTAAAAAGTGATGGAAAAGAATTAATAATCATGGTGACCTATGTACCTCCTAAAACAAATTCTTGGACATTAAGGAATACGACAATATGATCAAGGATACTTTACAGAGTTTGGAAAGTGTATTAACTGAAAAAAGAAAGGTGATACTAGTAGGAGATTTTAATTGTAAAGAAGTGGATTGGAAAAATCTAGTAAGTGGTGTTGGAGAGGAAGCATGGGAGAGAGATTCTTAATCTAATGATGGAAAATATGATGGAACAGAGGGTGAAGAAAATACTAGATATAGAGGAGATGATGAACCGGCTAGACTGGATTTGGTGTTAACACGAGAAGTGTACCTATGTGGGGATATACAATATAAATGTCCATTGGGAAGAGTGATCATGTGGTTATGGAAATGCAGATGGCAATAACACAGCGAAGGAGAGATGAGACATACAGGAGTGGTAGATTGAATTATAGAAAGATGGACACAGAAAGTTTGAAAAATTATTTCAGAACATTAGATTGGGAGGAGATGTTACAAATCAGAGAAGTGCAAAAAAATATGAGATTTTTATGAAATATTATAAAGAAGGAGTTATGAAATTTGTACCAAAGTATAAACCGAGAGAGGAAGGAAGAAAGGATTGGTTTAATGCAACTTGTGTTAAGGCTAAAGAAAAGAGAGATGTGGCTTGGAAAAGATGGAAAAAGAGCAGGAATATACTAAATAAGGAGAATTATAGAGTGGCAAGAAATGAGTATGTGAGGGTAAGGAGGAGGAAGAAAGAAAATTTGAAAAGATATTGTAGACAAGAGTAAGGAACATCCAAAATTGTTTTACAGGTTCATAAATGGTAAACTTAAAAGAGAGAGTCCATTGAAAGATTAAAAGGAGAGCAAGGGATAGTAGATGACCCTAAGAATATATGGAATTGCTAAATAATAGGTTTCAACAAGTATTTACTAAAGAAACAATGTTTGTAAAGCCTCAGAATGTAGAAGGAAATGTGCACATGGATGACATTAAGATACCTAAAAGGAGTTATATAAAATGTTGGAGGAACTTAAAGATGATAAAGCGATGGGACCAGATGAAGTTTCAGGAAAATTATTGAAGGAATGTAGAGAAGAATTGATTGATCCATTATATGATATTATAAGGTGCTCATTAGAAACCGGGAAGTACCAGTAGAGTGGAAAAGAGCTGAAGTGGTGCCCATTTATAAGGGAGGCAGTAAGGAAGAGCCTCTTAACTATAGACCTGTGTCTTTAACAAGTGTGGTCGGTAAGATTTGTGAGAGGGTGATAAAGAAATATTGGATACGGTTCCTGGAGGATCATAAGTTATTATCGGATCATCAATTTGGCTTTAGGAAAGGGAGGTCATGTGTAACAAATCTACTGAGCTTTTATTCAAGAGTGGTTGACAAAATACAAGAGAGAGAGGATGGATGGACTGTGTATATTTGGATTTAAAAAAGCTTTTGACAAGGTACCTCACATGAGACTGCTATGGAAATTAGAGATTTATGGAGGACTGAAGGAAAAGTGTTAAAGTGGATGGAAAACTACTTGAGATGGAGGGAGATGAGAACGGTAATAAGGGATGCAAAGTCGGACTGGTTGGTGGTGGAGAGTGGAGTCCCACAAGGTTCAGTGCTGGCACCAATACTTTTCCTTGTCTATATTAATGATATGCCAGAGGAGTAAACAGTTATATTAATTTGTTTGCGGATGATGCGAAGTTGTGTAGGTGTGTGAAGAGTGAAGAAGATTGTGAAATTTTACAGGCAGATCTGGATAGATTTGGGAGTGGAGCAAGAGGTGGGAGATGGAATTTAATCTGAGCAAAAGTCATGTAATGGAGATGGGGAAGAGTGGAAGACGGCCAAGAGGGTCATATAAGATGGGTGAAGGAGTAGTGTTGAAAAAGGTGGAAAAGGAAAAGGATTTGGGAGTGATAATACAAGACCATGGGCAGTTTGAGGCTCATATTGACAAGATGTTTGGAGAAACATATAATTTGATTAGAAATATTGGATTAGCCTTTCATTATATGGATAAAGATATGATGAAGAAATTAATTAGTACAGTAATTAGACCAAGATTGGAATATGCTGGGGTGGTTTGGTCCCCTTATAAAAAGAAGCATATAAGGAAGTTGGAGAGATTGCAGAGAATGGCAACAAAAATGGTACCAGAATTGGCAGAAATGACCTATGAGGAGAGATTAAAAGACCCCACACGAGTATGATACCCAGGCCCTGTAAAATTACAACTAGGTGAATACACAAGTCAACACTTTTATTTTTCCTTCTTCTTGGTTGTTATGGCCAGATTTCCCTTCATGAATTAGGGATAGGACAGTGCCTCCTGAGAAATGACTTTGGTTTGGCATTTGGGAACTATTACATCAAATGCATAATCTTCCCAACCATAGAGTTGCCCATGTTCAAACCTATGTAGCTGAAAAACAATCAGTCCCTTGCTCTCCTTCACACCCACCTACTTGCTGCCTGTTTTCCCCCACATGGGGCCACACTCACCTCTTTGCTGTTCTTGTCTGTTAGCAGGGTGGAGAGGAAGAATATTTCCGGCTGAGTGAACCTTGGGACCTGCCCCGCAAACTCCAGCTTCTTGGCTGTGCCCTTTGCAGCATCATCCACAGGGTGCTGCAGGGAAGGAAGCAAGTCTCATGACCTGAGCAAACTCCCTTGTAAGTACCTATGGCTTCAGTGACTAACAAGAATGATGTACATTTATACAGTACTACCATTTACATAACCCTAAGCAAACTCACTTGTATATATCATTTGGTGTAAAAAGGCTTCTGTAACTAATAAGAATGATATATTTCTATACAGTACTACAATTGAGTGTATTATGAATGTAGGCAAAGAGAATGAGATGACTGGGGTAAGAAGAGAATGTAGGAACTAAAATACATAAAAGGACACTCCTCTTTATGTAACCATGAATCTTTAAGGAGGAATTCTTACCAATTAACTATTCTGATGTCTAATTCTTCATCTTCCTTAACAGATTAACCATGGTAGAAGCAGATTTACTTGTTACTGTCCATGAACTCACTCCAGTCATACTCTTTTGACACTTCCTCTCCCTTTGTGCCACTTAAAACATTTCAGTACTGTTCTACTATGTCACACCCATCTTCAACTATCAGCACTTGTCCTCACATCACACATATGACTGAGACTCACACAAATTATATGAAACTACACTTAGGTGAACACACACCAAGATGTTGATGAAGATTGGGAGGAATGGGTTGCCAGGCGGCGGCTCCCCTCGGTACAGCTCATGGAGGATGGTGACAGCTGAGAGTCTCTGTGAGGCGGTGGGCAGCAGGTCTGGCTGCTGCAGGAGGAACACCAAGGCACTGCCCACTGCACCACACATCAGGAAAGGAACATTTTTTAGCCATATGAAGACAGCTATGACAATCTATGAGAAAAAAAGGTAATCAGTCCAACTAAATTTTATCCATATTGACTCATTGCAAGGGAAAACATACAGTATAAGAAACATTAAGGTACTGCCCACTGCACCTTTGGAGGAAAAGCATATTTTTATTTATTTATTTATTTTTATTTTTTTTTCAATCAGAAAAACGTATGTGATATTCAATGGAAAGCATAAGTAGTGTGACTCCAATTTTTTTAGTATCAATTTGTTTCCAAGAAAACATATAATGTAAACAAATAAATGATTATTAGAGAATGATATTTTTTTGCGAAAGGAAGTGTACTGGCTGGTGACTTGCTATAGAGAAATACATATCCACATCAAGACTTACATTTAAAATAGTCTTCCTTATTGAAGTTTTGGTAAACTTGATGTGTGATCTTTTCTAAGGTAAACGATTCAGTAGATTCTTCCGATAGTATCCTGCAAGACAAGACCAGTGTGAGAGGGACAATCGTATATCTACCAAAGGCTACAATAATTCTAATAAAAGAAGAAAGAAAAAGGATCTTTTCTCTGATGTTCAGTTCTTTCCATGACATATTACGATGTCACTGAATATCATTTACTTCCAGTCTTAAACTCTTTCAAAAGAGGAGTGTCAAGACACCTCTTACGTTAACTGGACCCTCCTTTTAGATTTTTTTGTTTTTTCTCTTTCTACTTTCCTCTTAACAGGGCCTGGCAACCAGCGGGATTTTTTTTTTCCAACACTTTGTTTGCCCTTGGCCAGTGCCCTTGTAATGTAAAAAAAAAAAAAAAAAAAAAAAAAAAAAGTCAATACACTGCTGCCATGGCAGTCGGCCAGCTAGCTACCCAGTGTCACTTTGGCAGCCGAGTAGAGTGAACACAAATCTAATGTATGAGATTTTATTGTCTAGTTCTATGAATGTCCTAGGATCGCCTCCTCCACCCTAAAAGGCTGCTTCCCACTAGTGCCAGTGGTTGTTGGAGGCATAGGCATAGGTATTGTGTGATCCCAAAATTTAAGTAGTTAGGATAGTGGATTCTATTATAGTTTCATACAATAAACTCTGGATGGTTTTGGCCACCCTTAGGTTGTTGTTCTCACTATACAACATTTCCAATAAGTACACTACATGCTGCAAATGAATAATGATGCTGCAATAGGTCCAGAAATGTGCTGTGTCTGTTGAGTTTTCTCTAGTCCAGCGAGCTACAGAGCTCTATCACACTCAGAAATGAGCAGTAAACTGACTTGCATTTGTTTATAGCTGGGGTTTGTGGGTTAGGTTAGGTTAGAGATAGGGATATTGTATTAAACTATAAATTTGCCGGATAGTGTAGTGGGGAAGAAAGTGTGAGGGTCAGATATTTCTTGTTTGTTGAGGTTTTTAAGGATTTTCCCTTAAAGGTGTGTGCTTCTCTTAAGACTTATGAGGTTTACCTAACAAGGCCCTTTTTTTCAGCCAGCTTCATCCTAAAACCCTGCTTTCCTCCCAGCTCCCCCAAGCTCGCCCGTCCTGGAGAGGGGCAACAACTGAGCACACAAGTTGTTATAGATAAGATTTACCAAAAATAAGACAACAGTAAGAAATAAATCTGACTGGAATCTTTAACATATTCACTGTTGTTAATTTCAAAGTAACTAAGAAAACAAAAGATTTTACTTAGTTCAGTTAGTCATGCGTTCACAACTAGTAGATCAAGCGTTCACAATACACGCATCGTTATGAAGATTAGCTAACATGAGAGCACAACAGTAATACATTAAGCACAGGAAAATCTTCACAGTACAGCAACTAGTCATTGATGAGGTAACAAGGCAAACACATCACACCAGCCAGCTAGATGGTTCCAGACATACTCACTGATAGAACCGGCGTGTGTTTTAGTAAAAAGACAAGACCAAAGACAAACAAAGCAATTAACGATCTGATACTACAACATTCACCAGCAAATTTTGGTGTTAACTAATACACCATTCTAGTTTGTTTAGCGATTCAGGAGTTCCCAGCAGACACACATAATGATAGAGCCAGCCTCTCTGTACAAGGTGGCGTGTTTCTCTAAGCTAAGTGAGAAGAGCAGAGAGAATAAGAGAGGGAAGACTGACCCGAGTAGCGTGGTGAGGCCCTTGCTGGAGAGCGCCATTCTTTGTTTACTTCAGGCGCCACGAACCTATTTGTTAATTCACCGAGTCACTGTTTCCTGACGGCAAATTACGAGAACTATATTGACTTGATGTGACTTTAGGGGTATAGTCATATATGAAATAGTACATGTAATAAGGAAAAAAGAGTGGAACATGTTGGGCTCTTCTACCTAGGGAGGGTATAGGATATATGGAAGAAAAGATTTAGGTAGAGATAGAACTGTGCACACAAAATAAGGATGAATAAGATGAGAAATTTGTAGGGATATGTGCACATATATGCACATATTGAATGAAAGAATAAAGTGCATGTGTGACCCACCAACGAGGTAATCACAGCCTGCAGGATGGAATAATAATGAAAGATAGACGAAAACGCGCACTGCATCACCATCAGCATGAATGAAATTCATACATATATTTTTTAAAGAATATCTGTAAATCCAGAAACCAGGAAACAAGGAAAAATATGTCATATGCTGATCATGTACGTTGCCTGAATATATCAATACGTTGACATTTCATGATATATTCCTTTTGGATAGAGCTACACCTAATGTTGCAATGTCCCTTGGTGGCGGTACAGTACAGCACCAAATTCAATGGTTAATTAGCCGCACAGAGTTGACTGTCATGCAGAAAGTGCCAGACATCTTTAGTGAAGTATATATTATAGTTGTACTGATACCAACGCAGGAAGATGAATAGTATAGATATAACAGTTTTGTTCATGAAGGATGCAGTTAACACCGTACGGATCCTGAAAATCGAGAGACTCGATCGTAGACAGTTAAGATAGGAAGAGCAAGTGTCGCAATTAAATGTCATTTGTGATCGAAATTCAATGGTTAATTAGGCCCGGCCCTTAGTAACAATGCCATCTCTAATGTATAAAGAAAAACTTATTTAGTGAAGTTGTAATACTAACAGTGCCAATGTAAGAGATAGAAAGGAGAAATACATGTCTTGATGAGTACTATATACACGTGAAGCAAAATGGTTTTAAGCTAGAAGAGACTATAGAGGGAGAAAGTTAAAGCAAATTCAGTGGATATCCACATTTTTCTCATTACAACACAATTTTATTTGAAGAGAAGAGATTAAGGAAAAAACTAGTAGGCTACTAGGAAGATATTCGAGGAAGGTATAGGTAGAGATAACTGCATTTATTTATTTCACAGAAAAATAACACACACACACACACACACACACACACACATATCGCGTAGTGTAGTGGTTAGCACGCTCGAGTCACAATCCAGACGCCCGGGTTCGAGTCCCGGCGAGGCGAGGCAAATGGGTAAGCCTCTTAATGTGTGGCCCCTGTTCACCTAGCAGTAAATAGGTACGGGATGTAACTCGAGGGGTTGTGGCCTCGCTTTCCCGGTGTGTGGAGTGTGGTGTGGTCTCAGTCCTACCCGAAGATCGGTGTATGAGCTCTGAGCTCACTCCGTGATGGGGAAGACTGGCTGAGTGACCAGCAGACGACCGAGGTGAATTACACACACACACACACACACACACACACACACACATATATATATATATATATATATATATATATATATATATATATATATATATATATATATATATATATACGAAAATGCCAATAGTAATGATAGTGGTAAAATCAAAATGTAAAAAGAGAATAAAACATTAAAAGGGGAGACGAGAAAGGGGCAAAATTTGATAGGCCCGAGCATCCCAGGCGGCGCGGGAAGCCCCATCTGGCGGCGGCGGCGGCGGTCTCGGCGGCACCATGTCGGGGGACTTCGGGACGGGCAAGACAATATTCGTTTTAGCCATAGTAGTGGGCTGTTTCGCGGTGCTATGGCCCAAGATATTCTACCCAATGCTTACGGCCTCCGTTAAGCAGCCACCCTCCGCGAGACAAGGTAAATATACCGGGGAAAAGAGGAAAGAAGATCAGGGGGCAGAGTTTAGCAGACGAAATACTTCTCAGCAGACGACACATTTCCGTATTGTGGCTCATATATTTGTGACTTATTTACTGAAAGTGGTGATAACGTGTCTTGTTAGGGACGGAAAATGTCTGTAATTCGTGTTTTATTGTTGGAAATTAGTTTTTTGATTTGCGGGTATTATTAGAAATGTGTGTATTAGGGTAAATATGTGAGTGGTGAAGATGTGTGCACTAGGGTCACCTTTCTAGTGTTGTGCCCTACCTGTAACCTTATCTTGCCAGACACTACCTTTGACATCCTTTACCTATGTATACCTGGCCTGAATAATTAGTGTTGATTAGTTAGGTATGCAAGGCTGGGCATAGCCATTATTAAGCCATATCAGGGTATAATTGTATATGAAATATTATGTTTTTCTGGAAATTACCTGAGTGTTTAACTAGTTAGTTGTATAGAGCAGAAGTTCACCAGTTTTAGGTTGTAATAGGATAAGATTACCTGTGAATGAAGAGATAAAAGCATATCAAGTGAGTAGAAATAACATGGAAATGATTGTAAGTTTCAAGTATAATTCTTTGTTCATTTCTGTATATACACCTGACCAGAGTGTTCAGTGAGTGAGATGTGCAGGGAAGGACCTCACCAATATTAGGTTATAACAGGGATAGTGTGGAGATAACTTTAGCCTCTTCTCTCAAGGTTAATTAATACCTGCATGTTAGAAAGAATTAGAGTTAGAAAATGGTACAGTTTTATATTCATTAAAGATTGCATTGTAGAAGTTTGGATAGATAGCTGAATTTATAGTAAAGCTTCAAAATAACTACGCAATTGATTTTTTTCCCTTTTCATGTTTCTCTGAATATCCTGAAACTAAAAGAAATGGGTTGGAGTCATATATTTTTTTTCTGTGAGGGAAGAATATTATTTTATCTTCTTGTGTGAAAAACACATTACTTAACCAAATCCAGTAAAGGAGATGTGTTGAAATATAATACTTAATTCCTAACCTAGTAAAGGAGATTGGTTGAAATATATTACTTAACCTAACCCAGTAAAGGAAATTTGTTGAGGTATATAAGAACATGAGATCAGAAAATGAGGGAAGCTGCAGGAGGTCATTAGATCTAAACGTGGTAATCCTTGTTTGAAATAAATAGCTAAATCTACCTTTCAGTCTCATCCATAAACTTGTCTAATCTTCTATATTACCTAACCTAACCAAGTCAAGTAAATGTGTTGAGATTATATTACTAATGGAGAAACTGTCTTGATTCTATGGCTTGGGATTAAGTAGCAATATAATGAACCCAATACTGATAAGTTAAGGAGTCTTTTCAGCAGAGGAATTAGAAAATATAGACGCCTTTACATTTGTTCTTTCATTCCTCTTCTTTCTTCTCTTTGGCTCACTTTGCAATTAATAATTCCCATCAGATATAGTTTCATTGTCACTCTTCCACTCACTCAGTCCTCCTGTCTTTACTTCATTTCTCTCTCTCTCTCTCTCTCTCTCTCTCTCTCTCTCTCTCTCTCTCTCTCTCTCTCTCTCTCTCTCTCTCCCCTTGACCTGTCACTAATGCAACTCACCAAACCTTCTCAGGAACTACAACAATAACAACCAAGTGTTTAGTGCAGAACAGAAGTAACACATAACTAACTAATACAAGACTCAAGCTAAAGAAAACAGAGAAAAAGTTCAAACTAATACTCACAAATGTAGGAGAATAGACCAGCTAGAACTATCTGGCTCATAACAATTGCAGCATTAAAGAAGTCAGATGTAAACCAAGGAAAAGTTTAAATTCATGTGTAAAATCCTGGACAGCTTGTGTCAATACAGTGTCTTCCAGCGGCTGTTCATGCATGGTTTGTGCTTTGGTGAACACAGTTACTAAGTTGACCAAATTATTAGGCAAGAACAACACAACTATAGTAAGGTTTGGTTAGGTGTGTTGTTACTTTGCCAAATTTGGTGATAGCTATAGAGACATTTGGTGAGAGAGAGAGAGAGAGAGAGAGAGAGAGAGAGAGAGAGAGAGAGAGAGAGAGAGAGCACTGTAGTGTCAGGATATTGTCATGGTGATGTTTGCCTTTCATTGACAGTTACAGGAAGTGAAGATTCTGAAACCAAGATATTGAAGCTTTTAAATATTTTGTGGTGAAAGTGATTTTATTCTTTTCTGATGACTAAACTGTGAATCCTATTACTTATTTGGACTATTGAAAAATCAGTTGAATTTATGGGTAGGGATAGATGGTTTTGGTTTGGTTTGGTTTGGTGAGATAAGATTAGATTTCATTAGGTTAAGTTTCTGAGGATTATTGTTGTTGCTCCCCCCTCTTGATCTGTTTACCTAGTGCTGTGTGGTGGCCTGGATCTGTCATGGTTGGGTCAGCAGGCAGTGTTGCATCACATGTCTTGTAGAGCACCTTGGTGGCTGCACTGGCCTTCAACCTTTTCTCTCCTCTTTTCCTTGCATTCTTTCCTTAATCCCTCTTCACTGGTTGTTGGTGTTTGTTGTTGCTTTATTTGTTTTGGTCTTGTTTATTCAATTTTCTCTCCTTGGTTTCTTGAGTTTTTTTTTTTTTTTCTGTTTTGTTTCTCACTTAATTTTTTTTCTTCTCATTGTCTTGTTTGTCCTATTTTATGTTTCTTTTCTTTTCCTGCTTCATCTATTGGTTCTTATTTATTTATTTATTTTTTTTATTTCTCTATGTTCAATACTGTACTGTTTTGCAGGTAGCTAACCTTTGAAGGAATTGGGATCTTTATACTCAAAATAGCTTGTCATTGGTGTTTTGTTGATGATGTTTGATGGAATGTAAACCTTTGAACTTGAAACGACCTCTTACTTATGTTTTGTTTAAAAATTTTGAATGGATTTAATTATTTGAACTTGAAATACTCTGTGATCTCTATTTTGATGGTAACTAGATAGAATTCGAGTCTCTTGAACTTGGGAAACAACTTGCTACCTAGCATTCAAATATTCAACTTTAAAATAGTGTGCATTCAGTATTTTATTAGGAACTTTTGATAGAATGAGAGCTTTTTAACATGAAATAATGTGTAACTAATGTTTTTTTTTTGTAACTCTTGGTAGAATTAGTGTCTTTTTGAACTTGAGAAACAATCTGTGACTCAGAATTTGAACATTTGAACTTGAAATAGTGTGTCGCCCTTGTTTTTCTTGTAACTTTTAGTATAATTAGTCTTTTTTTGAGCTAAGAAGCAACTGGTGACTTGTGTTTTGCCTATAATATTTGACCTTTTTATTCCATCTCACTGAGGATTTATACCAAGAGCCATTATGTTCTGTCTGGTTAAGTTAAGATTGTGCTGGTGGCAAAGACAGACATACAGACTGACAGGCAAGTAACAGACAGACATACACACCTACACTTAAAAGCCTGTATTATGAAATGCTTTGCTCTCTTGCCATCACTGCTTTTCAAAGGGTCCAGTTGAAGATATTCATGTTTTTAAGAGTATTTTTATGGTTCTGGTGATAGATTGGCAAGATTTCTAGTTTATTGAATGGAGAAACTGTCTTAAAAACCTGGCTGTTTATCTCTGTGGCCTTGGAATATCATGGTAGTGAGGGGGAAGGTGTTTCTGAATACCGGCTTACATGCTGTGTTGTGTTTGCATTGTGTTTCTATTGATGCTTACTACATGTGATATTTTCTTTTATCCTTAGCTGTGAAACATGAGCGTGAGTATTATTATGATGTTTTGGTGAGAGAATAAGACATACATGGATACATACATACATTTTTATTACTGCTGTGTTATGTTATATAAATGTTCGTATACTACATTGTGTATTTTCTTTTTGTCTTTAGCTGTGAAACAAGAGCGTGAGTATTCTTTAATTATTTTGAGTGTTATCTTTTATTTATTTATTTATTTTTTTCAAGAGTTAATCTGGTAATGGTGTAAGACTTGGGTGTTATTTATTTTTCATTGTGTGTATTCTTTCTATAATTTTTCTCTTAAATATTTCTATTTTCTTCATTTTTTTTTCTTCCTTTTCTTGCCTTTTTTTTCTTACCTTTTTTTCTTGCTTTTTCTTTTCGACGTCTCATATTGATTTTTTTTTCTTTTGTTTTATCTTTCATTTCCTAATTTGTATTCTCTTTGTTCAACTTAATCTCTCCTTATTTTTTTCACATTTTCATTTATTCTGTTTTCTGATTTTTCATTTTAAGTCTTCTCTCTATTCATTTCTCATTTCATTATTATTATTTTTTTTTACTTGAATAATTTGTATTGTCATTACTTTTTCAATTTAATTTCCATCTTGTTTTATATTTTCTTCTTTTAACTCATGTTATTTTCACCTTTATCATATTTGTGTTTTGGTCTAATTTTTTCTCCTGTTTTCTCTTTCCCTTTTTAATTTCACCTTCATGTATCCCTATTTGTATATTTCTGCCCCTGTCTCTCTCTCTCTCTCTCTCTCTCTCTCTCTCTCTCTCTCTCTCTCTCTCTCTCTCTCTCTCTCTCTCTCTCTCTCTCTCTCTCTCTGTCTGTCTGTCTGTCTGTTTTAAGTTTCTATCAAAAGCTTCAGTATCTCATCTTTACAAAATCCAACATGATCTAGTTAAGTTGCTGTAGTTTATAAGAGTGTCTTCTGGATCCCACTGAAAATTTCACAATGAACTCTGTGTCATTAGTGGGAAGACTTTATGAGAATCTAATTAATTATGTGACCTTAAAAATCTGTGGTCCTGATGCGAGTTTTGAAGCATTAGGAGATTACTCTCTCTCTCTCTCTCTCTCTCTCTCTCTCTCTCTCTCTCTCTCTCTCTCTCTCTCTCTCTCTCTCTCTCTCTCTCTCTCTCTCTCTCTCTTTTATCTAGTTCTGCAGTTTAATTCTTCTTCTTCTTCTTCTTCTTCTTCTTCTTCTTCTTCTTCTTCTTCTTCTTCTTCTTCTTCTTCTTCTTCTTCTTCTTCTTCTTCTTCTTCTTCTTCTTCTTCTTCTTCTTCTTTCTCCTTCCTCCTCCTCCTCCTCCTCCTCCTCCTCCTCCTCCTCCTCCTCCTCCTCCTCCTCCTCCTCCTCCTCCTCCTCCTCCTCCTCCTCCTCCTCCTCCCATTTTCTCCTTCATAGTCATAATTCTCCTAGTTTCCTTTTTTTCAACTTCCTTATCTCTCTCTCTCTCTCTCTCTCTCTCTCTCTCTCTCTCTCTCTCTCTCTCTCTCTCTCTCTCTCTCTCTCTCTCTCTCTCTCTCTCTCTCTCTCTCTCTCTCTCTCTCTCTCTCTCTCTCTCTCTCTGTAAGTAATGTGTCACATTCCCCACAAGGTTGGCAGTAGAACCCTTTACCATATACTTTTCACCCTTCCCTTCTTTCCTTCCCTTCTCTCTCCCTCCTTTCCTTCTCTTCTCTCTCTACTCTTCCACCTCCCTGGGATTGCTGAGGGGGAAGGAAGGGGAGGGAGGGAGGGAGGGAAGGAGAGAAGACAAGAAGTGAGATATGAGACTCTACTTTTGTGTCTGAAGGTTGTTTTAAATTTAGCGTGTGTGTGTGTGTGTGTGTGTGTGTGTGTGTGTGTGTGTGTGTGTGTGTGTGTGTGTGTGTGTGTGTGTGTGTGTGTGTGTGGTGGTGGTGGCACTGGGTATCTGTGTGTGTGTGTGTGTGTGTGTGTGTGTGTGTGTGTGTGTGTGTGTGTGTGTGTGTGTGTGTGTGTCACAGTATTTAAACAGGTGCAGTGTATTTAAAAGTGTTGAGATACTACTACTACTACTACTACTACTACTACTACTACTACTACTACTACTACTACTACTACTACTACTACTGTTGTTATACATTTTGAAAGGGAAATCTTGGTGGAGAAATATAGAACAAGTGTTTGATATTTTCTTACATGCTCTCTCTCTCTCTCTCTCTCTCTCTCTCTCTCTCTCTCTCTCTCTCTCTCTCTCTCTCTCTCTCTCTCTCTCTCTCTCTGTTTTTCTTATTTTTTTCATTTCTTTATTTAAGTTCATATGTTTCCTTCCTTCTTTTTCACCTTCTCTTACTCTCTATCCCATCTCTCCTCTCCCTCTCCCCTCTCTTCTTCACTCTCTACAAAGCAGGGCCAGATAACAAGGAATTTATGCCATGGTTATATTAGCAACAACAGCTACTTAATGGCTGGTTGGGCAGACACACTTCACAATGGCCCTGAACCAAAGCCAGCACATTTCACGCCATCAACTCCTAGCCAGACCAGCCTCACCATGCACTGTGCTTTGTAGAAATAATATAAATCGCTCTATAAAATCATTGAAATAGCCTTGAAAATCTGTGTAACTTTAACTAATGGTCTGCATTTAGGAACATTGCTCTTTCACTGTGGTCACAGAGATGATTTGCTCAGTTATCAAGGGTGTTTCTCCTTTTAGTAATTTAGAAATGCTTAATCTGTCTATAGAATTATAAGAACATCCTTAAATATCTGTGTAACCTCAACTGGTGATCTGCATTTAGGAACACTGCTCTCTCATCACAGCTGTTTTCAAATACCACAAAGATAATTAGTTGTGTTATCAAGTGTGTTTCACCTGTTAGTAATTTAGAATTTCTGTTAATCTGTTTTTAGAATCATAAAAATACCCTTAAAAATCTTTATAGTTTCAACTGTGCTCTGAAATGCTTTGCTCTCTCAATGCTATTATTTTCAAAGGTCACAGGAATGATTAGGTTGGCTATGAGTGGAAATCAGGTTACTCTGTCACTAGAATCATAAAGAAACATCCTTAAAAATCTGTGTACCTTCAACTCTGCTCTGTAATGCTTTGGTCTCACCATGACTGTTTTTAAAGGCCACAGAGATGATGAGCTGAGTTATGGAGAGTGTTTCTCCTCTAAATAATGTAAAAATCCTGTTAATCTGTTATTGGAACCATAGAAACACCCTTTAAAACCAACATAACTTCAACTAGAGATTTTTTAGTATAATCGAAATGCAGCCAGAAATGTAGGGTAATCCTAGTGTTGTTAGTGTGTGTTGTAGAATTATGTGTGTGTGAGTGTAGTTGGCAGGTTAACGAGTTCACACCAGCTGTTGGGCAGGTGTGGTGATTGGCATGTCAGGTGAGTGAGGAATGAATAGTACCAGAGGGGATGTGGAGGGGGGCAGAGGTAGACAGACAGACAGAGACATAAAAAGAGTGAAATACTAAACTATGAAATGTTTTAAATGCATTACAGATTAGTCTGCATCCAGAGAGAGAGAGAGAGAGAGAGAGAGAGAGAGAGAGAGAGAGAGAGAGAGAGAGATGAGAAATGCAAAATCATGAAATGTGTTCAAGATTAGTTTTGAGAGAGAGAGAGAGAGAGAGAGAGAGAGAGAGAGAGAGAGAGAGAGATGAGGGAAATACCAAGCTTTTTAGATTTTAGACCTATTTGGAGAGATAGAGAGAGAGAGAGAGAGAGAGAGAGAGAGAGAGAGAGAGAGAGAGAGCAAACACATACACAGACACTGAGGCATAAACAGAAGCAGACACACACACACACTTGTGGAGAGAGAGAGAGAGAGAGAGAGAGAGAGAGAGAGAGAGAGAGAGAGAGAGTTTGTGTGAAGTGTGTTACAGGGTGGCTCACAAAAATAGCACATGACCCAAACTCTCTCCAACAGTATGGTAAAAATAATGATGTCAAGTAAGTTTCAGATCAAAAGTATGGTGACAGGAGAGGAAAAAGGCTCCTTGTGGGTTTTGACTTTATATTTCAATACTCACTGCCTTTATATTAGGAAGACTTTAATTATAACTTGTGGGGTTTATTATTTATTATTATTTTTTTTTTTACTTTTTTTAATGGAGTGAAAGTTTTGTGACGTTTTGAATTTTACTTGTATCTAAAATCTCAGTTGCAGTTTTATATTTCAAAACTTACTGCCATTGTATTAGTAAGACTAGATTATAGTAACTTGACTAGTGTCTCATTTTTTTTCTTTTCATAGTGAGTGGTGAAAGTTTTGTGACATTTTGAATTCTACATGCATTTAAAACAACTACAATTTTATATTTCAATACTCAGTACCATTTTATATGTTAGATTTAATTACAGTAACTTAACTGGTCTCAAGCATTTTACTTTTTTTTATGTGAGTGGTGGAAATTTTGTGACATTATGAATTCTACATGTATTTAAAACAACTACAATTTTATATTTCAATATTCACTACCATTTTATTTGTAGGATTTAATTATAGTAACTTAACTGGTCTCAAGCTTTTTTTTTTTTTTATGTTAGTGGTTGAAATTTGTGATATTTTGAATTCTACACATATTTAAAAACTCACCTGCTATGTTATATTTCAAAACTCATGCCATTATGTTAGCAAGACTCAATTATAGTAATTCAACTGGTGTCTCATTTTTTTCTTTCTTTGTGATAGGTAGAAATTTTGTGACATTTTGAATTAAAGAGCTATTTTAAAATGCAACTGCAAGTTTATATTTCAAGAGTCACTGCCAATATATTATTAATGTTTAATTATAGTAACCTTTCCCTGTGTTTCAAAATGTGCCTTTTACTTTTTTTTTATTAGGAGGAAGAAAAGGAAGTTATATTACAGTAGTTTCTTTTTCATTTTTATAGTTGTGAAGTTAAATTTTTTTTTTCGAAAGCTTGTGATGAATTGGTTAGATTTTTTACTTTCCTCATCAAGTTATGGAATTCTTGCCCCTTGGAGATCATATTTACAAAGATCAGGCTACAATATTTTATGTAATATTGACAAGTTCCTGACAGAAGAAATAGCTTTTAAAACTCAAGGCTTATTATTTAGCTTATGTTTGGTCAAGCTGCTGCTTTTTTTTAAATTTTATTATTTTATTTTTTTTTATTTATTTATTTTTTGTGTGAGGGAAAAGCTAGTCAAGGGCAACCTGAAATAAAAATAAAAGGCCTATATAGTTGCCAGTCCCCTTGCAGGTCTAAGAGAGTTGAATTTTTATGATTTTTTTTATATTTGTTCCCCACAGAAATACCCGTGCTTAAAAACTCAAACTATATTGATTAGTAAATATATTTGGTCTCCAGAGATGAAATATGCAAGTTACTTTTTTATAGACTCAAGGTTTATCATTTAATTTATATATTCTTTGAGTTTTGGAAATCTTGTCTGGTAGAATAATTTGTATGATGAGAGTCTATTACTTATTGTTTCTTATTGTGAGTGATGAAATATGTGACCCAGAAGTTAATTTTTGAAACAAGGTTTATATTCCTTTCCACTGTGTTCTTGAATCTCCCAAGACATGATATTTTAAAAGCTGAAGTGTATTATTTCTTGCACTTTTCCTTCCTTGAGTGTTGGAATTCTTGACTCAGATAAAGATTGACACATTTTTTTTACAACTTTCTAGAATCGTGATCCACCTGACATAATGTTTTTAAGAACTGAGATGCATTATTTCTTGCCCTTTTTTTTCCTCTGTGAGTGGAAGAATTCCTGTCCCTGCGATGCACAGGCAGTGTGTGGTGCATTTTTACCTTAGCAGTTCCTCCTTCACCCACTGCCAACTCCTCTTTGGCTGCAGTTTTGTTCCTGTGCAGAAACATTTGGTGGTGAAGACTCTGGGTTTAGTGTGGCTTTACCCCATCTACCCAATTATTGCATCTTGTTTATCTTGGGTTCTAAACTCTTAAATTATTCTTCATGCCTTTTTTTCAGTTTCTTAAATATCCAGTTCTCTTCATGTCTGCTTAGATACATTAAGTGAAAGGTTTTGTTGAGGCTTTACGCACTTACCTACATTTTTTTTTTTCTTGGTACTATAAACTTTAAAATACCTTACATATATTTTCTTCAGCTCTTGAAATAACCAGTTCTCTTCATGTCTGCTAACAAACATTAAGTGAAAAGACTGGGTTTAGTGAGGCTTTATCTACCTACCTACATTTTTCTTTCTTGATCTTATAAATTCTAACATATTCTTCATATATTTTCTTCAACTTCTTAACTCTATAATACCAGGCCATTACTGTAACAGGGTGAAAAGATAGCATTTAGTGAGATTTTACCTATCTTCTTACTCTAACAACTTTTTTCTTGGGTCTTATAAACTCTATAATAGCCTTCATATATTTCCTTCAACTTCTGAACTCTAATATTCCAGGACAGTACAATAACATTAGGTGAAAATACTGTATTTAGTGAGCTTTTACCCATCTTCCTACCCTTAGGACTTTTTTTTCCTTGGTCTTATAAACTCAAGAATACCATTCCTTTGTTTCCTTCAGCTTCTAAACTCTAAAATGCCAAGCCATTACTGAAACATTGGGTGAAAAGATAGCATTTAGTGAGACTACCCATTTACCTAACCTTAGCATTTTTTTTTCGTGGGTCTTATAAACTTAAAAATGCTCTTTATATATTTTTTTTCAACTTCTAAACTCTAAAATACCAGGCCAGTACAGTAACAATGGGTGAAAAGATTGTATTTAGTGAGCCTTTTTTGTTTACTCACTCGTATCTTTTTTTCTTCACCTCAAAACATTTAAATATCTGCCATATCCGTAGATAGTGAGTCAGGTAACAAAGAAAACCAGTCTTGTATGCCAATTATGAATATATCAACTCTATACTCCATCAGTTGGCTTGTGTCATGTTTATATACAAAGTGAACATTATCATCAGCATATTTGTCGAGGTTAGAGATGCATCATATGTCCCCCTCACAAATATTTATTTTTTATATGAGAGGGGAAAACTAGCCAAGGGCAACATAAAAGAAAAAGGCTCATTTAGTTACCAGTCCTCTTGCAGGCCTGAGAGAGTTAGCCAAAAGAAAAAAAAAGGAGGGGTAAATGTTTTGAAACGTGTCTTCATTTGTCATATTACTCTTTTATTGTCATTGCTCTGTGCATGACTATCATCTTGTTTATTTACTTACTTGTACCATCTTTTCTTCCTTTTTGTATTTTACATAACTTTCATAAACTCATCTTCTTTTGTCATGTAACTCCACTTAAAGTCATAAGTCTCTGCCTGTTTACTTTCTTGTAGTATTTTGTTTTCTTCAGCATCTTCATATTTCATCTTGTATTCTCATATTTTCACAAATATGTTTTCTTTGTAATATAGATTCATTCCTGTCATTACTTTTACTTATTTATTTACTTGTAACTTCTCAGTGTCTCGCCATGTCCTTCTTTTGTTTCTCCTTCCTCGTGTATATCCTGTGTCTTTCTTGAACTCTGTCATGCTGTTCAATTCCTGTCTTTATCTTGACATATTTACTTATCTGTAGCATTTCAGCATCTTGTTATTCCCGTCTCTTGTTTCCCATATCTCACACAAACATCCCTTCCTTGTCAAATTGCTCCTCTCCTGTCATTGCTCTTCATATTGGCATTGTCTTGTCTCTCGGTTCTTTCTCTTGATATTAAATTTAGTTTATACACTTTTCTTTTTTGTTAGTATTATCTTTTGTGTGTGTGTGTGTGTGTGTGTGTGTGTGTGTGTGTGTGTGTGTGTGTGTGTGTGTGTGTGTGTGTGTGTGTGTGTGTGTGTGTGTTAAGTTGCATCAAGAGATTTGCGTCAAGGTCTAAAATCTGGATGTTAATATTATGACAGTGGTTTAGGTGGAAGCACATTATATATTCATGCAGTTTCATAAATAATGGTGATTGTGTATATGAGTTAGACATCTGTTGAATTAGTGGTAAAAAGACTTGTTGAAATGTTTTGCTTAACACACACACACACACACACACACACACACACACACACACACACACACACACACACACATGAAGCAGTGAATGGTGGCAACACACACTGACACATTTGCACGATACACCAGCTGAATGTGGCAGAGGAAAATGGAAAGTTTTCATCAAACATCTGCATTTCATAGATATTTTGCCATTTCCTGGTTTTCTGTTGCAGAGAGAGAGAGAGAGAGAGAGAGAGAGAGAGAGAGAGAGAGAGAGAGAGAGAGAATCTTATTACAATGCTATCATAGAAACTTTTCAATTTTTCATACACCCAGATACTTTCACACCACCACAACAGTAAAAAAAAAAAAAAAAAAAATATACATATATATATAAAAAAAAAAAAAAACGTGTATACAATTCCAATATTGTTCTTAAAGAGGGATGACTGAAGCAAGAGACCTTTGCTTGTCTTGTAGAAGCAGAAGAGGTGAAGGATCTCAGTTATACTTTGTTCCTTTTCACTATTCACCACACAAACATAACATTGCCACTACTTTCCCTAGCATTGCCATATGAACAGCCTTATTAAAGAGGGACAGTTGAGCAGGACCCTTATTACTCACTTTGTTCCTTTTTAATCCCAGTGACAACACACAAACATTATATTAGCACCACTCTCCTAACACTACTATTCCATAATTTTATTAAAGACTGAAACAAAACCCTTATTACTCACTCTTCCTTTTAATCCCATTTGCAACATAAAAACATTACATTGATAACATTCTCCTAACCTTAGCAGTCCTATAGCCTTCTTAAAGAGAAAGGACCGAAACAAGACACCACTCCTTGTCTTGAAACAAAAGTAGAGAGACATCAATTATTCACTTTTTTTTTTTTTATCATTATAATAGCAATATTTTGACAACCAGACTGTGTCCCTCCTACTATTTACTTTGAGAAGCATTACATTAGATTATTAGCAGAGGGTCTGCAGTTACTGATTGTCCCTCTTAATCACTGTTGACAACACACAAACATTACTTTAGCAGTCTCCTAACACAGCCAGACTAGATCTCCTCCCCACTATCTGGCCCTCTGCTGGCTTTTCATTCACTGGTGACAACTCACAAGCATTTGATCAGTAGCATTCTCCTAACCCAGCCAGACTTTATCCTCCCCCACCTGGTTTTTCGTAAAACATAAATATCAAAACATGAAAAGCAGTCATGCCAAAGCCAGCAGTCTTCAGCCTAGCGTTACCTCACACCTCAGCTACCCTCATCCCTGCCAGGCCATGAATAGGATGCCCAGCATTGCTCTATATGCCACAATAGCCTTTAGGATGCTATCCCTTCACTGCTGACTATGTCTTACACTCAGATTATAAGAAACATGAAGGATAAAAGGGTTGGTGCAGGAAGCCATAAGACCACAACACAAACCTCCAGCATCTGTGGTCATGGTGGTCCACAAAAAAATTTCCAGCTGTTCTTTTGATAGTGTTCAACTGGTGTCTTGTGATGAATTTGAGAAACATGTGTCTGACTCAGATTATAAGAAACATGAAGGATAAAAGGATTGGTGCAGGAAGCCATAAGACCACAACACAAACCTCCAGCATCTGTGGTCATGGTGGTCCACAAAAAAATTTCCAGCTGTTCTTTTGATAGTGTTCAACTGGTGTCTTGTGATGAATTTGAGAAACATGTGTCTGACTGTACTTCAAATAATTTGACAGTGACATGCAGGAATTCACAGCACTAAAGTTTATGTGTGAGATATTTATGAGCAACTGCAAGGGATAAAAAGGAATAGATTTTGTCATTTCTAGCCAGTGTTTTGGTGTTGTAGAATGAGAAGAAATGTTCCTGAGTGGTTAGTGGCTCAACGATAGCATTTTAAATACAGGTATCTGTCTTGGGACAGCAAAAAAGGCATTAATAAAAGACTTAATGAAAGTACCAGGCTGTAATGAATATAATCAGAAAAAGATTACTTAAGATTTTTGGAGAATTATGCATAGAAGGTGCAGGTTTGTGGATGGCCGACAATAGATTTATCGTACAAATCTCGGCATGATTATGACTATACAATAAATATGGAAGTGTCGTAGATGTTGCCGTGAGAGAGGTAGAGAAGTTATTGTTTGTGCAGCTGCTCACAAGTGACACACAATGGATTAATTATACAGGTCTTGCCAGGATTATGATTGCTGAATAAGTAAGAAAATAGAGTTAGCATTTGTGTAGATTTAAGGAGTGTATCTTGTTGAACACACACACACACACACACACACACACACACACACACACACACACACACACACACACACACACACACACACACACACACACACACACTCTCTCTCTCTCTCTCTCTCTCTCTCTCTCTCTCTCTCTCTCTCTCTCTCTCTCTCTCTCTCTCTCTCTCTCTTACTGTTTAGCACCTCACAAGATTTAAAAAGTTACAATATAAACAATTGTGTGTATTTACCTAGTTGTTGTATTTACCTAATTGTAGTTTTACAGGGCCTGGGCTTTATGCTCGTGTGGCCCCGTCTCCATATCTACACTTATCCAATTTTTCTTTAAAACTATGCACACTCATTGCTGACACCACTTCTTCACTCAAACTGTTCCACGTCTCAACACATCTTTGTGGGAAACTATATTTTTTAACATCTCTCAGACATCTTCCCTTTCTCAGCATTTTACTATGTGATCTTGTGCTTCAAATGTCATATTCTTCTCTCAGGATCAGTTTCTCATTATCCACTTGGTCCATTCCATTGATCAATTTATAAACTTGTATCAGATCCCCTCTCTCCCTTCTATGTTCCAGGGTTGGTAGATCCATAGCCTTTAGTCTCTCCTCATATGTCATCCCTTCAAATTCTGGAACCATTCTTGTAGTCATTTTTTGTAGTCTCTCCAACTTCCTTATGTGTTTCTTTTTATGA
Organism: Portunus trituberculatus; assembly: GCF_017591435.1. Taxonomy (NCBI): domain Eukaryota; kingdom Metazoa; phylum Arthropoda; class Malacostraca; order Decapoda; family Portunidae; genus Portunus; species Portunus trituberculatus. Next base: position 8,719,402 of record NC_059264.1, on the reverse strand, counting down.
GGGTCCACAGTACTCCTGCATATTCCAATCTAGGTCTTATTATAATACTTATCAATTTCTTCATCATTTCTTTGTCCATGTAGTGAAATACTAATCCAATATTCCTTAGCAAATTATATGTCTCTCTGAAAATTCTATCAATATGGCTTACCAGTTGATTGTTTTCTTCCATCGTCACTCTTAAGTCCTTTTCCTTTTTTACTTTCTCCAGTTCTACTCCATCTCCCATCTTATATATTCCCACGGGTCGTGTTTCACTCTTTCCTATATCCATGACATGGCTTTTGTCCACATTGAATTCCATTTCCCACTTCTTACTCCATTCCCAGATCTTATTTAGGTCTTCTTGCAGTATTTCACAATCCTCTTTTTGCTTTATAACTCTGCACAGTTTCGTATCGTCTGCAAACAGATTTATGTAGCTGTTCATTCCTGGCATGTCGTTTATATGTATGACGAAAAGTATTGGCGCTAATACTGACCCCTACGACACTCCGCTTTCTACTGCTCTCCACTTGGACTTCATATCTTTAACTACCGTCCTTATTTCTCTCCTCCTCAAATAATTTTAACATCCATCTTAATGTGCTTCCTTTTAAGCCGCCCTTCTCCTCTAACTTCCATAGTAATCTTGCATGTGGGACTTTATCAAATGCCTTTTTTAAATCCAAATAAATACAGTTAACCCATCCTTCTCTCTCTTGTACTCTATCAACTATTCTAGAGTAGAAACTCAGTAAATTAGTTACACACGGCTGTCGTTTTCTAAAACCAAATTGGCTATTTGATATTAATTTGTTGTCTTCAAGGAACTCGATCCATTGTTTCTTTATTATTCTTTCACACATCTTGCATATTACACAAGTTAGTAATACCGGGCTAATTTAAAGGTTCTTTCTTCCTTCCACTTCTATATATGGGAACCACCTCAGCTCTTTTCCATTCTACTGGTACTGTTCCATTTTCTATTGAGCATTTTATGATGTTGTATATAGGACTTGCTAGTTCTTCCCTACATTCTTTCAGTATTCTGCCTGAGACTTCATCCGGTCCCATTGCCTTCCCTTCATCCAATTCCTTTATTAACTCTTTTATTTCAAGCTTGGTTACTTTAACCTCTTTCATATAGACGGTCTCTCTATTACCGTGGCCTTTCAAATTTGGATTCCTTAGTAAAGACCTGGAATTTATTATTTAATAGTTCTGCCATACTTTTTTGGGTCTTCCACCATCCTGTTCTCTCCTTTTAACCTTTCTATTGTTTGTTTTTGCCTAATTTTTCCATTTATGAATCTAGAACAATTTTGGTTGCTCCTTACATTTTTCGACGATGTCCTTTTCATAGTTCCTTTCCTCATCTTTCCTCACCTTAACATATTCATTTCTCGCTGCCTTGAAATTTTCCTTATTTACTGGATTTCTGTTTCTTCTCCACCTTTTCCATGCTCCATCTCTTTTCTCCTTTGCCCTAGCACACCTTGCGTTAAACCAATCTTTCTTTCCTTCTTCTTTAGGTCTATATTTCAGGACATATTCCCTGACTCCTGTTTTGTATATTTCCAAAAATAAGTTATACTTCTCTTGCATTGTCTCTGAGTTTTCTATTTCCTCCCAGTTAACGTATTTGAAGTAGTTTTTGAGATTCTCAATATCAGCCTTTCTGTAATTTAATCGGTCGCCTTTGTATGAATCGTCTCTATCTTCCTTTCCCTCTTCTATATCCATTTCTAATATTACATGGTCACTCTTTCCCAATGGGCACATATCTTATCATTGTTCATTTGTATACCCCTTGTAAAATCTAGGTCCAATCTCGCCGGCTCGTCGTTTCCTCTGAATCTTGTGTTTTCCTTTACTCTTTGGTCCATCATATTATCTATCATTAGGTTCAGGACTCTTTCTCCCCAGGATTCTTCCCCCATACCACTTTCATAATTTTCCCAGTCCACTTCTTTACAGTTGAAATCTCCTACTAATATCACTTTTCTCCTTTCTTTAATGATTCTCGTTAGACTCCTTATTGTGTCATCTATCATGTCTTTATATTCTTGATTGGTCCATGAATTTGTTTTTGGTGGCACATATGTTACAATGATTGTTAACTCTTTTTATTAATGTGCATCTTAACATAGTTTTTCTGCTTTTCCTTCCCCACATTCCACTTGGTTTATCACCATCTCCTTTCTTAACATTATCATGACTCCTCTTCCTTTACCCCCTCTGTCTCTCCTCCATACATTATACCTATTATCCAAGTCTATTTTGATTGCCTCATTTAGTTTTGTTTCAGCCAGGCATACAATATCCGGTTCTTCTTTCTTTATGTAATCTCTTAATTCTAATTTACTTGATAAAACTCCGTCTATGTTCGTATACATCATTTTTAGTCTCTTGCCTTTATCACTTTTAGTTAAACTTGTTCCACTTTTTCTCTTCCTTCTCTTTTATATACCATTTCCTTATCCTGTCTCCTAGAATTCTCCAAAAATGCCTTTTTTTTTCCTCTTCTGACCTTTCATTATTTTTTCCTTACTGCTGCCAGTTCATTGTATCTCTTCCTTTCTTCCTCATTTCATTTTTCTATATATATATATATATATATATATATATATATATATATATATATATATATATATATATATATATATCCTTGCAACGTTCTGTTTCTCTGAGTTTAGTTGTTCTATATAATATTTCTTCTGTTGCTGCTTGTGATTTTAGTATTATCTTAATTGGTCTCATTGTTCCTTCTTGATATGATCCCATTCTGTGTATTTCTTCTACTTCCTCTTCTAAGTTCTTCCTATCTTCGTCGTTTAGATTTTTTAGTAGGTCTGTGACTGATTTCATTTCTTCTTTTTCTCTTCTTGGTCTATATTTTATACTTTTTTCTTTTAGTCCAAATACGATTACACTTTTTTTTCTGCAATTTCCCTAACTAGATTTTCTTTTTTTCTTGAGGACTCTTATCATTTTGTTTGTCATATTTTCATCTCTTTCTTTTAGTTGTTCTTGAATCACCTGAAAATCATCCTTATCTTTCTTATCTTGGACTCTCCATGCTTTTGTATTTACCTAGTTGTATTGTACAGGGTTCGAGCGGGGCTCATAGTGTCCTGTCTCCATATCTCCATTTATCAAATTTTTCTTTAAAGTTATGCACACTATGTGCTGCAACAATTCCATTATCCATTGCATTCCGTTTTTCCACTGTTCTGTGTGGAAAACTGTATTTTCCAACATCCTTCACACACTGCCTCATCCTGATGTTTTCATGTCCTCTTGTCCTTCCATCTTCTTCCGCCAACAGCACCAGGTCGTCTTTGTCTATCTTTTCAATATCATTTACTATCTTATACATTGTTATTAGGTCCCCACGTTTTCTTCTATCTTGTAAGGTCGGCAATCCCATTTCCTTCAGTTGTTCTTCATATGTGAGGTCCTTTAATTCCGGCACCATCTTTGTAGCAATCTTCTGTATCCTTTCCAGTTTTCTTATATCTTGTTTAGAGCTCGTAGACCATACCACTGCTGCATATTCCAGCCTTGGGCGTATCATGCATGTGATGATGTTTTTCATATCTTTATCCATATAATGAAATGCCACTCTTATATTAGTCAACATCCCTATATGATAGTCCAAATATCTTATTTATGTGTTTATCAGGGCTCAGATTTTCTTGTATGATCACTCCAAGATCTTTTTCCTCTTTAGTCTTCGTTAT